>NC_056725.1:1519349192-1519434192 GCF_019279795.1 Protopterus annectens | reverse complement strand
CTGCATGCTATGTGCGAGGGAGCAGCACACATAGCAATACACACAGATATATACAGCTGTCAGTGTGTGCAACATAGATGGATATGTCACATGTGAACCCCTTGTTGGGTCCACATTGCCCTTGTCTGTGAAGTAGGGAATGGGAATATGGGGAAGTATGGCAGGTATAGTTGTGGAGGTGGTCTGGGTTGGCAGATATAGAGGACAACCTACAGAGGTGGTATGTGACACATGTGGTGGGTAATCACCCTGGATGGTGTGTGTGGTCTGCGATGTGGAAGCCCCATGGGCCCCTATATGGACACAATGGGAACAAGCCTCCCACCCACTGCTACTCACAGCAGTCCACGTCCCGGAGATGCCTGGCCTGGAGGCTGAGCAGGAGGAGCATGTGGACCCTGTGATAGTGTGCTGGGTGCCTCAAGGTGATGTAGCACATCCCACATGTGTCTGTGGAGCTCGCTATGGAACAGACCCTGGACCTGACCTCGGGGGACAAGATCATGTCTGTATGTGCCCCTGGGGGTGGGACAACATCCCCTAAGGTGGTTCCACCTGAAGGTAGTGCTGGACCAGTACATGAGGAGGCCACAGTGTGGGCCCCACATGTGGTGTGGCCTGGTAACATGAACATATGAGTTTGGAGAGGTGGTTCTGCTGACAAATATTCCCTAAACATGCTATTGTGTCACTGTTATAGAACATATGCGAGTGGTAATAGTCTACATAATCCCGGAACATGTCCAACAGCATGCACAGATATCCCCAATAACAGAGAATGTCAGATGTGCAGCAATTACATAACAAGCATACCACAGGCATATATGGAACCATAGTGGCCCTGACAATGGCATGCAGGTGAATAGTCTGTAACAGGCCAGCAATGATAGTGTCCACACTGGGAACATGGCTACAAACACATAGCACAAAGTGTGGTACAATACAATATCTGTCCCACTTGTAGGTAAGCTGTAGCCATACCTATTGAGTTGTTTGTACAGTTTATTGTCACTGATATGGTGGGGGGGTGACAGAGATGTGTATTAAGAACTGTGGTAACCTTGCTGTTTGAGTTGCTCAGACCTGTTTCCATCTTTATGTCTTTCAGGCAAGATGTCACATGGACAGCTCCCTGCTTACTCAGCTGCTAAGAATGAAATAGTACTAAACTACCTAATCCAGCACTACTTTATCTTGTTTGACCAGAACTGCCCTGTGGAATGACCTAGTCCACAGCGTCAGTGATGTCAGACTGCACAACTGCAGTTATGAGCAGGTCCGACATCATTGTTCTGACCTGCTTTGCAATGCCTGTCAGAATGCTGCTGCAGTCCAGGGGGATCACCTCACAACAGGGGGGTCCATGCCATCCATCCCCCCATGACACATGTTGAAGAGCTCCTCACCAGCCTCGTGGCACCTGCCCGTCCACACAGTCAACAACTGCCAGACACCATTGTGGAGGTGGGTGCTACCCATACACTGGCTGAGGAATGTGCAGGTAAGGCCACAGGGCACATCAGTAGACCACTGTTGGGTATGCATCCGCATCTCTACAGGTAGATCATGCATATTTGATGTGACATAGATATAGTTTGTTGCTGCATAGTAGTAATAAACAGATGTGCATACATGGTAGTATTGTGGACATGTACTGCTGATGTACTGTAATGCTGCACCCCCCCCTGTAGCAATGCCACAGGTGTGGCCACTGACTTTGCATCTCTCACCCTCTTATGTAGGTCCCTCCAGTATACCACCAAGGCAGCAGCCTGTAGCTGGTGAGTATGGTTTATGTTGATGCTTGCCAATACACCGGGCATGTAATGGCTATGGTATCTTCCATGCACACATCTAACACACATACCCAGAATGCATGCTGTACATGTGCATGTATTGTTTCTGTTAAATGCACTGCATTACAGTGGCGACCATGATGGGGTATTGGAAGGGTATGTCAGATACCTGCAAGATAACTGACATCCTGTCATTGCAGAATGTGTCCACAGGGAGTAACATAATGATGGGAGACATGGCCTACAGTAGGAACATGTGTGAAACATCACCCGTATATAGTGTAACAACAGTGTATATACGAGTAGTACAGTGGCAACTGTTACAGAGTTACACTATATGGCATAACATATTACTGTAGTCCACATTATCAGCTGGGACTAGCCTGTAACACATGGTGTTCAGTGTATGGGAAACTGCAAACTGATACACATGTGTAGGCCTTACTTGTCAAGCATCTGCAAAAAGGCTGAAGGTGGAGAGGGGGTGCCAGCATGACACGCCATTGCACTGCAGCAGGGATCCTAAGGATGCTAACAATGGCTGTATCTGCACACAGTCAGGTTCAGGAACTGTGGCAGACATAACCATACCCCCACAGCAATAGTGATGGCAGTATGTGATCACCAAGGGATGTACACATGAGTAGATCTTGCAATCATGCAGATTTGGGGGGGCATGTGCAGGGCAGACTGAACATACACTGGCAAATGCAGATGGTCCATGCTAGTATACCCCTGTCAGGAGTAGTGACTGCTGTAGTGCACATAACAATAGGTGCAACAAACTGTCATGATAAGGGTGTGTGCACATATGCACACATGGAGTGTATGCATCGTGGTCAGCATCTGCACACCTAACACTTTCCATAGACACTGCATGTGAATGTACAGGACATATGTCACATATCGGGCTCATGTACTGTTAATATATGCGGTGATGTGGTCCCATGGCAGATCAAGGATGGATGCATCATATCAATAAGGGTGGTACACTCCCCATAGCCATGGTATGCTCTGATGGTTGTCAGTGTAATAGTATTGGATTGGTCATACATGGTCCACTGATGTTGAGATCTGTAAACCAGACATCAAACATTCACAAATGACATTTGTCCACATATCATCCCAGGTATGTGTTGCTGAAAAACATAGGGGCTGTGAGCATTACAGCTGACATGACTGGCACAGTACTACACATTCAGCAATGGGTTGTACACCTGTGAGGTTTGGTGCACAGTACATGGCAAGGTGCAGAACAAGTGAACAGCAATACTGTGTACATGGGTGCAGTGGTATCCAGGGGAAGGGGCATCACCTACTAATACAGCACATGCATCACACACATGTATACTGTTATTAGCATGGATTGACTATAGCTGCACTGCATGCTGTTGTGTACCATATGTTATGCATGTTGACAGATGGATAATATGAGGACTGTGTGTACTATCTCATTGTGCAACTTCACCTGTATGTGTGTGTATGCGTGTCAGTGGGTGGTTATTTTGTCTGTAGGGTCACTCTGGTGAAGTGGATGGAGGTTACTGCATGTAGGATACATGTGTGCATGTGTGTGTGTTTGTGTGGGTGTCCATGTATGCACATGTGTGATATTGGGGTTGTTCATACAGCAGTACTTCCCATTGGGATCATGCAGTACATGGACATGGACTGACTCATGACACACCAGTAATACTTGTCATGTATGTAATCACAGGACAGCTGATAGTAGGTCTGTAGCATGGAACATGCATTGGGAGGGAAGGAAGACGCCAGGTATACCCTTAATATTGCATTCAGCAGAGAGGTGACTGACAACCCACGTATGCAGCACTAGAGATGCATTGGTGAATTACTAGACAACACCAGGGAGTGTATCCATATATTACAGTTGTCACATGAAAGGTTGATTGAGCAGCATATCTGGCATGTACTGAACAATACTTACACATGACACTCCAGTGGGTGATATTATGGAATGAACATAGTAGCCCCTCACATATAGGGACCATGCTCATGATGTCTGGACATACACAGGGTGAACACTGAATGACAGCAGTAAGGCCATGCAAAACCACTACACTCAGGTCAGGGAGGTAATGGAGTAATAGGTCTTGTGTTGTGATCACTTGTCTAGGCATTTAGAGGAATGATACGTTAATGAGTGGTATTAATGAGTGTATGTTACCAAGTGTGATGCAGGATGGAGAACACATGGGAATAAACATGGGACTGTCTGTAAAGTAATGGATAGGTAGGTATTAAGGAGGTGTGCGTTTGCGTGTGTGTGTGTGTGTGTGTGTGTGTGTGTGTGTGTGTGTGTGTGTGTGTGTGTGTGTACTGTTATGCAATGCTGTACAGGTCTTAAAGTACGTTTCTTGTTTTCCCCCACAGGTGACGAGGTGGGTCCGGGTCCCTCCTGCATGCAGTCTGATGTCGGTGTCCATACAGACACTGAAGATGAAGATAGTGCTGTTGAGATACAGGTGGGCTTGTCAGGGGTCGAAACAGTGACATAATTTGACATCACCCTTTTAGCCACCCCACCCAGTACACAGTTTAGTGCCTATACATACCCCATCACCAGTGGCCATAGCAGAAGGACAGCTGGTGTTTGGTGGCAGTGCGCAGGAGTGTGTGGTAACCATGCCTACTGTGTCTGTTCACAGCAGGCATAGCTGGATGTCTGGCAGGGCACCACATAGGCAGATGTCCCAGGGTGCTTGTGGTAGGGCCACTGGTCATCATGCCCCTGGCAGACATGCCCACAACTGTTCCCACAGCTGCATGTTTCAGGCTGTCATGGCAGTGCATGCACATATGGAATGTTACACCAGACAGGGCCTGAGGCTGCAGATGGCATCTGCAAGCGACAATTTTCACGAACTGTCTGGTGCCATCTATGCTTATACCACGCTCATAGATAGATGGTCTGGTGAGATGATGGCCCTCATCGACTGTGGTTTGTCCGTGCTTGAACATGTTGGGAGTGCGGTGATGGCAGCGTGGACGTAGGCCAGCAACACCAACAGCTGGCAGTCAACGTGGATGTGCTAGGACAGCAAGGGGCTCCTGTAGTGGCAGTACCAGCCCTGGCACTGCAGAAAGGGCACTGTCCACACCACACCACAGCAGGCCATAAGCACGTGGTCCTGGCCAGTCCCCAGGAGGGACAAGGTTCCATGAGACATCTTTCATCAGGGGAGAGTAGCACATCAAGGCCTGTACCTGGATGTGCCCATGGAAGCCCTGGCAGGCACAGTCCACATGTCCATGGCCAGAGGCAGTGAACTGCACACCATGCAAGGTATGGTCTGCAGCTGTCCATAAACACCTGTGTAGAGCAGCCACATGGCAGAACTGTGTGCATGTATACCCAAACACTATACGGACACACCTTGGGCAACCCCATACCTACACACACCACATCACCAAGCTTAGTTCACCTCATTACATCCCTCACCCACACACATGGTGTCAAATGTATAGCCCACCCTTAGCCTCTGGCAAACCAACAACACACCCTGTGCATATGATGATACCTGTGCCACATCTCTGTCATCCATAACATCAATGCAGGGACAGGCTAATATGGTTCTGATGCACATGGTGACTACACTACAGTGTACCAAAGTACTGCAGTGTAACATGTTGTCAAGAGTAAAGTTTAATGCATACATGTTAGGTAGTGTAGCCATCCAGCAATGATGCATTATAGCTGTTAGTAACACTGGTTGATTGTGGTCTCCATAATGTTATCCATTTGTGTTGTAGGTGTACATATGTCAGCAGGAGGATGGTCTGCAAGGGGTATGGCACTGCGGTGACACCATGGCTGTGACATATCTGGGGTACAGTTGAATACATGTCACAGGTTTGTATAACAGTTATTGCCTGTGCCACATGGACAGGTGACCCACTGTGATGTGTATAATCTGCAACCTGATGTACACCCATCCACATACACACACACTCTTACTTGGCAACACTGGGACTAGACCCTACCTAGGTATGTAGTGCTACTGAAGTGTGTGGCTTTTATTGTACACACCACACAGCATTTAGGGTGAAATATGTTCCATGTTACATGTTACATAGGTGTATATGGACAATACACAGTGTGACATACCTTCATATATACATTAACAGACACATAACAGGCAGATACACGTCCAAGAGACCTAGGCCTATTGCTGCTAACTAACTTGACAGTGTGTCCAATGTGTTACAGGTAGGCTGCACATAGAACATGCATAACTGGGCTGGATTGTTGTATCAGTTACCTGTATGGTTGATGGTGATGGTGATGGTGGTCACCATAAAGTGGTATATGAGACATATACCAGGTGTACCTTGGTGTAATGACAGTGTATACAGCACCCACATTCCCCAGTGAATATTGTACTCCCTGAAACCCATGATGACACTCTGACATATCCACCATCACACATTGCCCAAGACTGTGATACAACCCATTGTATATCACAACAGTGGTACTACAGGTATATGCATCTAGTGCACATGCCACAGGCAAAATAAGGTGTTGCATTCTCATGCCTCACATATGGGCGGCAACAACACTATCTGTACTACTATGTGGCAATGGGGATTGTAATAGGAGTATGTGGCCTCAGAATGCTGTACCCTACAGATATACAGACATGCAGACATACACACACTTGCCAGAACTCAATGGGTATCCCATGCCTATTGACCCATTTGTACAACACTGTTGTGCTGGTACTGCAAGGCTCGTGTAGCCAGTAGGGAGAGGAGCATAACAGGGTACATGTAATGTCCCATACAGCAGCAGCCACAACTGACTATTGCAATGGGTGTTACAGTGGTTGTGAAGGCCCTCATGGAACTCCCAAGTACAGGTGTGCTAACACACAGACACTGCTATCCTAAGTAATGCAAACATATACATGTGTCAGTACTGGGGTGCATTGCTGCAGGTGGTCATAGCTGTGTACCTAGCTATTGTCTATAGAGAGATTGGTTGTATAGGGGATGTGTATACGGTGGTATCCTGCCACCTGCCATGTGGCAGCAGGCAATCTATCAACAGATTCCACTGTGGTGACCCTCAGGTTGAGAGTGACATCCATCGGCCAATCCTCTGGGTACCTCCTGCACATGGCCACTGAGGTGATCAAGCTGACATGTATGCAACATATATTGCAACACATGGTTTGTGTCTGTGATGGAGACTGGTACCCAAGCATGTTCTATTGACTGTGGTAGTGTAGTTGAGGTACCCGTGGGATGTGGTGCATACAGGGTGGTGTCTCCTATATGTGCCAGTTCTTACACAGCTGGGCAGACATATCAGTGTCACTCAAGCATAGGTTGCCTGTACATATCACAACTGGATACCTGCCATCTGCACATCTGTACAGGGACTGCCAGTCATCAGCTTGGCAAGTAGCTATGCAGTAGGATGAATGTGTTGACATATAGATGGTTGACAACAGTATGTATGCCATAACTACATGTTGGAAGCCCTCACTAACATGTGCTGTACAGACAGTAGTCTACAGTTACATTCCACATGTCGGATCATTACCCATTAGGGAATATATACTATGACACAGCTCACACACCAGGAACACAACAGGGAGGCCTCAGAGTCCACCTATGCCTGCAGGTGTGCTTGTCATCAGTACTACATTTAGCACTCTACTCTTGCCTGGGAAAGCACTGTCAACAGTAGTACCGACATGATACACTATATGCCAGTGTGACAGCATGTAGCCTGGGCTACTACCCCTGTATGTAACACATTCACATGAATAACAGTGCTGTACTGGCGTCATATACTTGTGTGCCCAAGACATGACACTCATACCCCTTGCTACTGTAATGACAGCACATAGGCGCATGTATTGCACATGGCATTACATACACTTATTGCAGATGTCATTACCCTGCTATGTTATCGGTCTTGGTGGTGAGAACTGGTTACCAGGGCTATGCCATGCTTAGCAGGTATCAACATTGCTCCAATATAACAGCTAAGCTGATTTGTGCAATGGTGAGTGAAGCCTATACTGTGTAGGCACCCGTACATTTACCCATAGCTTAGCACCACTTAGCTTTGCACAAACCCATGCAAATGCACTTAAAGCTGCTCAAAACCGCCTTAACCACTCTGTATCTGAAAGCCCTTGTTCTGCCCAGCAACAAAATGAACAGCCCTTGCAGGTCTTGAAACCAGGACCTTGCACACTATAGTCACAACACATAATCGCTACGCAATGACAACTGTGAAGACAGCTGTTGTTTTTCCAATATATCTGTCAATACACATACTGATTAGTATTGAACAATTGCCTTTACTTCCACAATTGTGTAGTACTTGTTATTAATATGACTGTTGCATCACATATGTTGTTTTATCATAGTGTACACATATCAGATACATATGGTGAGATACATCTGGGAAGGTATACACAACCGTGATGTTTACACATAACCGGAATATGGATATATACATATACATATGCTGATATATGTCTACATGTATATTCATACATATGTCTGTATACACATCTGTATAGTTCATCATATATATGGCCATGTGTATATATCTTTGTGTATATATATATATATATATATATATATATATATATATATATATATATATATATGTATATATATATATGTATATATATATATATATATACACACACACACACACACACACACACACACACACACACACACACACACACACACACACACACACACTCACATATATATATATGAATGCACATTCTATGTGTACAGATATGCCTATTTATGTAGATATATATGTAGATATCTATAATATATGTGCATACATATCTATTCTTATATACCTATTACTGTCGATATATATGTAGATATCCATAAGTATATGTTCAAATGTATCTATATCTGTATATGTGTAGATGGGTCTACTTCATATGACCTAAATTTCATTTGACTGAAATTCATTTGACTGAGACCAAAACACTGAAAGTTCAAAAGACTGAAAACTCATTTGACTGAAACCCATAACACTGACACATTAAAATAAAAGGTATATGCCCTTTTCCCCACTGAAGTGCGATCCTGGAGTTAGTTTATATGGTTAAGGGGTGTGGGGGGTGAAGCCCCCATATAGTTTAGGTAAATATTGTTTTCTGCACAGAGTTATTCTTTGCAGTTATAAATATCCATGTGTATGGTTTAAAATGTATAAAGTATGCCCCCCCCCACACCCGCTAGTGTGGGGGGCTGTGCCCCCCGCACCCCCCATAACTATATATATACTAACTCCAGGATCATACTACAGTGAGGAAAAGGGCATATACCTTTTACTTTAATGTGTCAGTGTTATGAGTTTCAGTCAAACGAGTTTTCAGACTTTTAACTTTCAGTGTTTTGGTCTCAGTCAAATGAATTTCAGTCAAATGAAATTTAGGTCATATGAAGTAGACCCGTGTAGACATATATTGCTGTGTATATGTATATGTTTGTGTGTTTATATGTATATATATATATATATATATATATATATATATATGTATGTCGATATGTATATCTGTATATATCTATTTAGATATATGCATAATTATATGTACATATATGTTCACCATATATCTAGAACATGGAGAGGAGTCCTACCTTAGACCCAGTAGTCCCAAACTCTTAGTGCAAGGGGATGTCAGGTATGTATTGCAGGTATATATGTAGACTGTTGCTACTGTAATAGGGGTTGTCTTAACAGACATGTTGTGTGTGGAAGGTCACATCTGCTTTTAACACGTGCGCCATTGGCTACTGACAGACATCCTAAGAACATCATAGTACAGTACCCCTGCTAGCACAGTAATGATCCTGTGGACTACAGCAGAGATATGGCCAATAAATGTGGACAGTCTGACACATTCTGGTCAGTCCAGAGGTATACATAGAACCGCTTTGTGCAAGACATGTGAACCAAGCCTGACAATGTGGATGTTAACAGCCATGTAGATGGGTATATCACGTAAATACTGGAAAACATATGCCCACATAGGTTATACATTCACACACTCCTGTCTGTCCTGACACATAATAACCACTGGTGCAGAGGTCACATGGCCACATACCACCCACTGGTTAGTGACATACATCTGTACAGCATCCCACTGCTTTGTCAGATATACATGACAGTTATAGTGGCCCGGCAGAAGTACATCTGGCAAATATCTGGACATAACATCACACTGGGTAAGTACACTAAGCTGCTAGGCATGTAACAAAGCAATGTGCAAACTACTGGCAGACTGCCACAACACTGGCCTACATTTCTTATGGGGGAATACACATGTATCTGCAAATATAGCAGGCTCTACAGGCATGTCACAGCACAGAGTAACAGACACCTGTGTGAAAGTGCATACCCACAACCAATGTGAACACAGCCACAGCCACATATAGTAAGATAGCTTAACATTACAGTATATGGGCTGTCTGATCAACACCATCCTCATATGTGCCACTCACACACTAACCCTACATATACTGGGCCACTACACAGTGTGGTCCGATGCCTGTCTGTGGTATGCCACATGTGTGTGTTGGCCCTGCAAACATGTAAACTGATAGGGTAACATACACTGGAGCAGCATGTAACATCAGATAGAAAAGGACTAAGAACAATGACATCTACCACAGTCTGTACACAGGCCAAGGTACATATTCGCAATACACACACTGTTGACAATCACCAAAAGTACACAGACCTCAGTACTGTATAACAACAGAATACCCAGGTTATATCCTCAAATATAACCCCTACTATACATAACATGTGTAGCGGTCTGATATATCACTGTATTGTTATCAGATATGATGTCAATAAATAATGGTGTACAGAATGTATGCACCTCTTACTGCATGACATATGTACAAAGGTTGACAGAGTTGTGGCTGGAAGCACAAACACAGGGCCAATATTGACATGTTGCTGGGATAACCTCATACATTTACTGTTGTTTGTTGTGACATATGTCCTATGACCTATGAGGGATATGAAGCCAGTAACTCTCATGGCTGTCACCATGTACTGACTGCAGTCATAGGTGTTTTGTGAGTAACACAAGAAACAAAAGGCACCACACACGGCCAACTCTGCAGATGACCCTACAGATGGGGGTTTCCTCAAAAACATAGCACTGTCATGACAGGTATTAAAATATATAGACCAGCCATATCCACACACACTCTGTTAAATCAACATTACTCCAAATGCACACTAGCAACACTTACATTCTGTAGTCATGTCAGGCACATCCCCCTCCTGTGTGTTGGCCTGTTTCCACGGTGTATGTTGTTATAGGTAAATCCCAAATACATCTGTGATGCTGTTTGCCAGACACCAGATCTAGGCCCTGCTGACAGTGAATGAAAACGCCCAACACCAACATGATGTTCCTAGATATTGGAGTGTGTTTCCATGCAATTGCCTATGGGAATGTTACCACAGTTGTTCCACATGCAAACAGCTAGAGGAGAGCTGCAATGTGTGCAAAGGCCATCAGCTGATCATGAGCATCACTTACAAAACACAAGCTGCTGCCTAAGCAAAGCAGGTGTAGTTCTCCACATCCACCAGAGAGGGAGTGAGAGAGAGAGAGAGAGAGAGACAGACAGAGACAAAGTAAGTCAGGTAGGGATTGGGAGAGTAAAACCTAAGCATGTTTGTGTCACACACCTACCAGTACAGGGTTTCAAACCTCTAACTGACTATGTATTGCTATTACATGTCTATGCAGTTATTGCATGCACCACATAGCTTACATGCTGAGGAACTGTCCAAATGTATATGTGATGGTGAATGACATCTGCAACAGTGATATGGTACCAATACGGTAGGTGTAATACACATGCCTGTCCACATGAACAGGTGTCAGCATCAACACAGCCACACCCCCTCAGGGACTCACACACATTGACACACTTGGCAGGGTCAGGAATACACTTCCTAACTAGTTAGTTTGCCACAATACAGTAATGTGCAGGTATCACATGCACCACAGGGGTTATCCGGAGGTTATATGGGCAAATGGTATGTGAAGGTGTCTGACATCAGACAGCATGCTTCAGTATGCCAATGGGAGTTGTAGTTAGTGTGAATGTGGTCAAAAGCATCATACACCAAACACACAGACACAGGGTGCCAGTACTGACATGCATGCATGCATTGCTTCACAAGTGTGCAGTGGTTGACTGTACCAGAAGGCTATACAAGGCTAGGTGAAGGGTATACCTTGGCATTAGGCCACATGATAATGGTCTGAAGTGCGGCTCAGGGATGTAGTGTCTGGAGTGGCCCACACAGGTGGGTATTGTATTCACCATCCAGTCACCTGAGTAACTATTGTGTGTGGCCATTGCTGTGCAATGCTTGCCATGTATGTGTTCTTTAGTCCATGACATAGATGCTGTCTGGGATGTGCACATGTCCCACATGCATGTAGAGTGACATGTGGAACTGTACCTGGGGTGTCTGGGCTATGTTGTGTACACAGATTGTTATCATCAGATGTGCCAGTCCTGGCCTTATGTGTTGGGAACTGGTAACAGACAGCAGGTTGACCCTGCACCTACACTGATAGCATGATACAGATATTCCTTGGTGTCAGTGTCATCTGTTCATACAGGGCATGTGTTTAAGGCATGGTATGTCCTTTGTGGGTCACATTTGATGGCACCACAGGTGTTGCAGGTGGCCAGTGGGGAACATAGTGAAGGCACACTGTCTGCATGTATGTGCCTATTGTACAGATGGACAGGGTGTCATGCCCTCTGTAGTCTACTGTGATCACACCATGGTTACTATCTGTGGACAATATGCAGGGTACTACCAACATAGTGGTTGTTGCCTAGCAAAGTGTGTTTGTATACGAGACATGGGTTGAGAGTGTTCCTTGGGTAATACAAGGGTTGCTAACTTTGTTCACCACGCATTGATGTCACATGTAGGGGTATGGATTAGCACCCCAGCCTTTCAGCTATTTCACATCTGTTATCCTTGTAAGGTGGACATTGTGACATATAATAGGGCCACCATATAAGAAATTTGCAAAACCCACTTCACAATGAGTCCAGTTGTTACACATTCACAGCCATCTCCACACAGGATACGAATAACAAACACAGACACACACACTCGCCATGTCTGGGATTTGAACTCCTACCTAACTAGTTTATTACACTACAGCATCACACAGTTATAGGACACACCACAGAGATTACTGGAGTACTTCTTCCCCAAAGGTGTATTTCACTGAGAATGACATCAGCAGGCTTGCCAAAGAAGGTCAGTTGAGGTTTTAGTGACTTTGAATGGCCTCTAAAGCATTGCACCCTACACAGACAGAGAAACACACACACAAACATCCACACTTGCCATGTGTGGGAATAGAAGCCCTACCAAAGTACTATATCACACTACAGCATTACACTATTATATAATGTACCATGGATATTACTGGACTATTTATTTCCCAAAGGTGTATTTCACTGGGAATGACAGCAGGCTTGCCAAAGTAGGGCAATAGTCATTGCAGTGACTGTGAATGGCCTCAAAAGCATGGCACCCTACACAGACAAAGTAACAAATATTCAAACATCCACACTTGCCATGTCTGGTAATAGAACCCTTACGAAACTACTATATCACACTACAGCATTACACTGATATAGGATGCACCACAGTGACTGTTGGGCGACTCTTTTCCCAAAGGTGTATTTCAAAGTGAATGACATCAGCAGCCTTGCCAAAGTAGGGCATTTGAATTGTAGTGAGTGTGACTAGCCTAAAAAGTATTGCTCTTTACAAAGACAAAGACACACACAAACAGTTGCTATGTCTGGGATTAGAATCCCTACCTGATTAGTTTATCACACTACAGCACTACGCAGTTATAGGGCACGCCACAGAGATACCTGGGCTACTCCTTTCCCAAAGGTGTATTTCAAAGTGAATGACATCAGCAGCCTTGCCAAAGTTGGGCATTTGAATTGTAGTGAGCGTGATTAGCCTAAAAATCATTGCTGCCTACACAGACAGGGGAACACACACACACACATACACACACTTGCCATGTCTGGGATTAGAACTACTACCTAACTAGTTTATTACACTACAGCATTATGCAGTTATAGGATGCACCACATAGATTACTAGGCTAAGTCTTTCCCAAAGGTGTATTTCAAAGTGAATGACATCAGCAGCCTTGTCATAGTAGGACTATGGGGAGGGCAGTGTGTGTGCATGGGCCATAACCCATTCATCTAGAGGTAGACACACCACACCAGGCACATGCAGGTTTATATTCTGCAGGTATGTGTATACAACTGCTAGATGACTACTGACTTGTACAGACATGTTGCACAGCTAGCACTTGCACCACAGAGTCTGTAATGCTGAGGGATACCAGTGGCTAATTTCTACAGTGAGTGACGTTTACACATCAAGTGGTTGTATCCATTTGGCTGTGTGCTGGGTGGGACAGGCCTCATGATTGAAGGCTCTTTGTCACTGTCACTCTCTTCCACACATCTATGTATGTGTACTTTTGGCATATTATAGTGAGTTGTCCTTGGATATATGTGTGTATACCTATCCAATGTGTGTGCAAAGCATGACTGATGCATACTGAGAAGTGTATGCACTAACATCTGCAACTATCATATATGTATGGTCCACTGTTGGCAGACATGGGTGTCATGCTCAGTATGACCTTTCAGTATGTTGTTGTCTGACATTGCCTTCATTTCTCCAAGTGTGTGAGCATGCCTAGTATGCCCTTATGTATTGAATGTGTGGATCCATTCCAGGCAGTTTGTACTCCAGTGCAGACCTTTGTGTTCTACACCTACAGGTAACAAACTGTTTCTGCAGGATACCTGTAGATCAGTTGGCAATATGGGGTCACACTGTGCAAGGGATAGTGTGTACTGTAGGTAATTGTGTCTGTGCTGCTTCTGCTACATGCTACTGGTGTTACCAGAGATATTCAGACATCTATACTATTATACACTGTGATGTTGTATGTCCTCAAATACTGTCAGGTGAACATTTTTGCTCACAGTGATGTCCTGGGAAACACAGGGTGAATGCAGCTGTGTCCAGTATTGTGGCCAAATGCCTACATATTCATGGAAAGTTATATCATTCTGGAGGGGGAGCTGCAGACTCTTGCTGCTGAGTCTGTGTAGCCAGTTCAGCACCTTGGTACAGTGCTGGTAGAGGATCCCATACTTGTACATCCATCAATGTGACAGTATGACCTTATCTTGCTGTGGTAATACCTCACAGCTGTACAGATTCACACAGGTTACCCAGAGGCAGGGGTCATAAGTCAGGACATTGCCCCTATTGTGGTATATGGGCAGGTTTTTAGCCACCCATTTTTGTGTTTGCAGCCAGGAATAGTATGTGCACACAGCTGTGTGTCGGACCTTGCGCATTCCATGCTTCCCATTCTCCCACCCCCCCATTATTCTATCCTCTTCCATACATTATGCATACATTCTCTGATACTTTCCCTATAGTTATCACCTCATCACAGCTGTGTTTTGGTGTTGGTCCACAGTTCATAGAGTGGGACATGGTGGACACGTTACTGGGTTTGTCCACATGGCTTTGCATATGGCTTATGTGGAGTGTGTTAGGTTGCTATTTGGGTGTCCATGACATGACATACATTGGCAGTACGCGTGAGACATGGGCCTTTCATAGAGGCCTGTAGGCCATTTGGTGGTGATGCAGGCCAGCTGTAGCAGGTCGCTGCATTCTGTCAGTCCTACAGTCCCAGACTGCCATACAGTATATTCCCCTGGGGTGACAGGTTAGGTGTGCTAGGTGTTTATGCCAATACTTTCTATCAGTATTGATCAGGTGGTGTGGATGCTGGCAGAGTGCTACTTACAGCTAGGGATACACCTGCATGGGACACCTGCACTGCATGTTGCAATCTTTCACTATTGCCATACACAGGTGGGGGTCATATTGTATCCATTCCCAACAGAAGGGATATGACCAGAGAGGTACCTGTGGGTGGTGTTTGGGTGAGCTGGGTGCATGTGTGCTATGGAAACTACTTGCAACTGACTCACAGATATGCAAGGAGCATTCTAGTTATGCTGGCTTCTGCAGGGACATCAGCCATTTCCCAATACATTAGTCCTATCACCTTTGTGATCTGCAAGTTTTCGGCTAGACGGCATTGGTTTTCCCTATACAAACCCAGATAATGTGATGCATACCTGTATATACAATTCCAAGGGTGTGTCCATTTCACTGTTACACATTATATACTGTATGTCTGGGGTACTTTTCCCTGTGTACTGCTTGTATATCTAGCCCAACAGTCATGCCATGTCCATCTTTCAGATGATGATACATATTATCACCATACATTTACAATGGCTTACTGCTAGCATGTGTTATACTGGGGGGAATTGTCTTTGGCACTGCAGTTGTGAGGACTTGGTCCTGTCATCGGCAGTAGTGGGCAATGGCCACCAGGTCAAACCTTAACATGCATACATACTGACCACTCTCACACAATATGAAACACACACCAACCTAACACACGCACACCTGCATATTGTACAAATGCTACAACCTATCCTGCTACCTTGGCCACCTCAGGTAATCTGTGCTCCACTGGTTTTATACCTACACATACATGTTACTACATGTCTACATTGGATTAGAGGGGGGCACACCTGACTGCTGCTACTTTTCTACATAGGATTGGGGGGTACACCTGACTGGGTCTACATTTCTACACAGGATTGGGAGGCACACCTAACTGTTTCTATATTTCTACACAGGATTGGGGGACACACCTGACTGTTTCTACATTTCTACATAGGATTGGGGGGCACACCTGACACTTGTACATATTTGCTATGACTGTACTGGTATGTCAGGTACTTCATTACATCCTCTATTCTAACCTGTCACGCTGACCAGAGGCATATCAGTGTACTACAGCTCTTAGGTTTGATTGACCTACATATCAGTTTATGACTTCCTACCCTTCATAACTAGCAAACCACTGCCTGACCTGCTGTAGTCTGTCTGTGTAGGCCTGGGTGGGGGTTTACCCATAGCCATCATTCTGTTGTTGGGTATGTGAACCTCCTTCACTGGCATGTGTGAGTCATATGGAGACACATGTGGCTCAGCACATTTCCTGCAGTGGGTTTTGTCACCATGTGTAGTACTGGCTACTATGGCAAAACCAGTATTTGTTACATATCTCATGGTGCCACTATAGGTGTCTACTATCTGCTGGCCATTCAGCCACCCAATTCCCTTGCATGCTCACATCCATGCCATAGATACAGCAGCACATACTACTCCATTCAGCAATTGGTAAGGAGAGTGACTTACCTTTTGGGTGTGCCAGTATTGAGGATGGTGCTGGAGGGCTGCCTATGTTAGATGCACATAGTACACCCCCTATACATGGTTGAGCACAGGTAGTGTCATGTTTGGCATCCCTTTTACTGTATGTGTGAGTCAAAGGGTGGTGTCATTCCCTGAGTCCCTCCTGTGTCAGTGTATGTACTATGTGTTGCCTCTTTGCCAAGGGCAGGGCATACTGGACATGCCTCCTTCTGCCTACTGGGGCAGGCTCAAGTTGTTCCTCTGCTGAGTCACTCTGTGCCTGTGCAGGCCTTGGCAATGGTGTGGGGGCTTTGTGGCCCTGCCCCATACTGTCCCTGCTGCAGCTGTTTCCACAGGATCATATTGTGTAGCATGGCGCATACAATGACAATTTGAGTACATGTAGCTGGGGAGTACTGCAAGACTCCACCAGATGTGTCCAGGCACCGGAACCATGACTTGAGCATCCCAAACACATGCTCTATTACAACTCTGGTCTGTGCATGTGCCTCATTATGGAGTTCTTGTTCGGGTGTGTGTGCATTTCTGATGGGTGTCATAAGCCACAGCTCCAGTGCATAACCAGCATCCCCCACTAGGTGACCGTAAGGGATGTCTCCACTGGCAAATCTCTAGTGCAGCTGTGTCAGATGCCAGATGTGGGAATCGTGATAGCTTCCAGGGCAGCCAACGCACACATTCATTATAATGCCCTGGGCATCACACACAACCTGGCAATTGATGGAGTGGAAGCCATTGCAGTTGATGTAGACCTTCCCCTGCTCACCAGGTGGTGCTTTTATGCATATGTACATGCAGTCTATAGCACCCACTACCTCAGGGTATTCTGCTGTTTGGTGGAAGAAATGCATATTGCTGGCCAATGCATCACGGGTGCTGGGTAAATATATGTGCTCACCAGCATGTGCTAACATGGCATCCAGGAACTGGTGGAGTACCCTGGATGCTGATGCCTGTGAGATCCTGATTATATCTCCAGTTGGCCTTTGGAAGATACCTGTAGCTAGTATTCTTAGGCCTACACATACCTTGGTATCCATTGGGATGGGTTCCCCTCTGTTAGTTCTGTGTGTGAGGCGTGGCTGGCACAGCTCAATAGTTTGCTGTAGGAGGTCCCTGTCTACCCTATAGCGCTACACTATCTCCAGTTCATGTAGCCCCTGGTAGGTTACCCTGGGTCTGTGCACTCTTCTCTGTAGCCTCACTGTGGGTTGGTCGACAGCATTCTCATCTTGGTTGATTGGAAACTCCCCCCCCCCTCTGAGACCCATAGTTACCTCACAAGGGTCAAAAACCCAACCCTTAGCTATATATGTGGACACAAAACTAAAGAGGTTTTATTCCAAGTATCCACATATTTTGGTGGACTCATGGGACTTTTTAAACAAAATTGGTACTAGTCCATTTAAGGATAACCTTGTATTCCTAACTATAGATGTCAAAGATTTATTTTTGGTAATACCTCACAGTGAGGGTTTGGATTGGTTTGAAAAAATGCTTATTGAATTTGACTTTCTGACCCCAGATGAATTTAAACTAGTTTTAGAAAATATGAAACTAGTATTGAAATACAACTATATTTATTTTCAGGGGGGCATATACCATCAATTAGATGGGGTGGCAATGGGCTCGGCCTGTGCCCCTATATATGCCAATATTATTATGTTATATTGGGAACAACAACATGTATTTAAATCCATATTTCATCACAACATTGTGCGGTATTATAGTTTTTTGGATGATATTTTCATCATATGGGAAGGAACTCAGGATATGATATTTGAATTTATGAATTTTATAAATCATAGTACTGATTTTTTACAATTTACCTTTGAAATTAGAATGGATGAAATACATTATTTAGATGTTAGGATAAACAAAGATTATGAAAATAAGACATATAGATCCAATATATACAGAAAGGAATGTTATTCCAACTCATAATTGCATTATCAAAGTGATCACCCCCATTATCTTAAAAAGAATATCATAAAGGGGCAGATGATCAGAGTGGCAAGAATGACATCGGATAAGATGGACTTTATGAAAGAAGTGGACAACGTTCACAATATGTTCAGGTAAAGGGGGTACCCAGATATGATGATTGAGACTATTAAGAAAGAAGTGGTAGAAAGATGGGGTATGGTGTACCTACCACTATTGACTAGTGGGGAGATTACAAGAAATAGTGAATCCAAGAATAATATACAACAACTTGGAACACAATTACCCTATTTAACATTGACCTACCTGCATAAATGGGTTGGATTAAGAAATGTATTAATGGAATTTAGAATATGTTTAGTAGAATGCCAACAAGAGTGGAAGTATTTCAAAAACCTTTAGGATACAATTTTAGAAGAAATATGAATTTAAAAAATATATTGGAAAAAAAAACGGATTGACAACAGAGATGGGGCATGTGTAAGACTTGGTACTTTCAAATGTGGGAGATGTGCTCAATGTCCATTTATAACTGGCACAAAGGAATTGACTATACCTAGTATTAATTTCAAGCTTAGGAGTAATACATATTCTAGTTGCTACACAAAGGGAGTACTATATCTGGCATATTGTAAAACATGTTGGGCATATTATATGGGTATAACCGAAAATAATTTAAGAGTTTGTGTATATGAACATATACGGGATATAAATAAAAAGAATGAAAATAATGCCCTATATAGATATATGTTGAAATGTAGGAATACAGACTATAAATTTTGGGTATTAGAAGAAGTTAGACATAATGAGAGGGGAGATGATTGGGAGACATACCTAGAATTTCGGGAAATAATATGGCAGCTAAGGCCGGATGCCTGTAATAGTCCGGTATTAATGATCATATTACCATCACCCCAGCCTTAAAGCTACTTTCATTAGACCCAAAGAGAGTTACATAAAACATAAAAAGGCTATTCCCGGTGATTTTAGCAACAATAATTCTATTGCACATATATTACTGATCAATTTTATAACTTATTTATTTATATATGCTTTATATATGCTATATATATAATAGTACACATGAGCAAGTGGTTTTTATCAATGTGATTTTTTAACAATGTATTTTATTTATTAATTTACTCATACACATTTAGTGTGATTTTTAAAATATGAATTTTTAGATGATGGAATAACAATGCACTGAAGTAATTTTTGTATAATGATATATATATATATATATATATATATATATATATATATATATATATATATGTATAATTATTTTGATATTATATGCACACCTTTTGATTCACTGTCATAGAAAAATGTGAACCTGTGTTTTAGTAGTTCCAATTTTGTATGCTTAGTGTTATAGAAGTTAGTGCATTCAGGAATTTTGATAGGGTGCTTTTATTGTGTGTTAAATAATCTATTAACAACTTATTATTGATCTGCATTTATTTATTTATTTAATTGTATATTTAGTTATTGATATTACAAAATACTAATAGCAACATGCATTATTCATATATTACAACTTATCGGACCTTCGGGGGTTAAAAATGTTTTATTAAGTGACTAGCCAATGGAATGAACTTCAGCATTATTTAAATGATGAAAGTATGGTAAAGCAAATGATTCTGATGAAGTCTCTGCATTAGGAGAAGAAAGCGCTAAATCTGTTTATTTTATTTTATTTTATTTTGTTTGGTTTGTAATAAAATCTGTTTTGATGCAACCTGGCTATCGCATTTTGGATTATCACCAAGGAGTGTTGGGATTTGTGTACGTTTAACAAGGAGGACAGCCTTTATTGGTACCTTACAGTTTTTTTTATTAAAGAGCATTCTCATCTTCACCACCATCAGCCTCTTCCACATGTTGATGTATGATAGCTATTGCAGCCCCTATCATTTTGTTGTTTTTGTTTGTTAAAATTCCCCTGCTTGTATCCACCGATGGTGTAGAGTATGTGGGAAAAACCAGAGGGAAAGGTGTTTGCATAGTGTACAATAGTGTTCCGGGCTGGGCTGGTCTGCTCCCTGTGTAATTGGCTGATTCTGATACATTTCACCTGCCAGCTATGCTTGTTCTCTTAGATTACCTACCTACTGCTCTTTTCCCTTCCCATTGCCTTCCTATTTAAGCCTGGAGGCACGCTGTGCAAACACAGTGCTAAAATGTGTACAGAGCTGCTATTTCCTTATTTTTTTTCCTTTAAAATCCGGTGTGCAGCACGCACACCCACTTAGGCACTGTAAAGAGTGCTAGGCAGCCTCAGACACACCCCCTTGCTTAGCTCTGCTAAGCTAAAGGCAAACCCAAGCCACAGGGCTCCAATCCACTTACAGTATGCCTGACACAACCCCTATGATGTCAGCTAACTCCTAGGCTTGCACCAAGCTATTCCTGCTTTTACACTGTTGGGTGCTGACTAGCATGCAGGGGAAATCTAGGATTCAGTATCATTCCCCTCATTTGTATAGGATTGCCTGCTGATGCATAGCTACAGGTCCTACACTGAGCCTCCCCCCTTAGCAACCACTATTCACTGGCCATGTTCTCTTCTGCCTGTCATTGAGTATAATGGAAAAATAGTGATTTTGGTTAAAATGCTTATTTTAGGGGTTTTTTTTTATTTTTCGCCCAATCCCATTTGCCCTATGCTTAAACAGCCGAGATTGACTAAAAAAAATAAAAGTTCATTTTTATATTTTTGCCACCGTTTTCCATGCCAATGGCCACATATTTGGCCATTGGCATGGTTTCTACATAATATCCACCCTTTATTTGGAGCTATCATGGCTCCGTTTTGTAGTCTGCAGAAATGTACTCGGTTACTAACCAAGTACAATTTTGCAGATTACAGTAGTCCTTCATGGCCAGCTTCCAGCTTCCTGGATCACAAATTCACCTAATTTGCATGGATTTCACCTGAAAATGGGGTAATTTGCATACAGGAGCTGAATCCGTGCAGAACTAGTGCAGGAGCGCTCGTGCATGTCCCTGCAGCTTATTCCTGGATTGCACGGCAGACATATGGAGCTCCTGCACTAGTCCTGCACAACATGCAGGGGTTGCTGAATCCTGGGGAATGTTTTATGTCAAGCCAAAGAAGACAATCAGTAATGCAAATCCATTTATCTGATACATTGAATGTGCTTCTAGACAACCCAAAACTCTTCTAGCAGGAGATAAGTACCTTTGCAGGAAAAAAGACTGCCCAAGGGGGCTTATTTTACATAATGATACCTTGCATATTACTAGTCTAAAACTTACTGAGTCACTCATTTTAAATAACAGTACTTTATCAATTACTTATCTAAAATTGAGAATCTACATCTTATAAGAAAGACAACAGTCAAAATTAATAAAAGGATCAGATACTGAAAGGTGCACATTTAATGTATAACTGTTTTACACAGCCAAAATTTTCTGAGATTAATATTCTTGTTACTGATATTTAATTTCCAGATAAATTTATATTGCTTGTTGTGGAGATAGGATTCAGACAGACACAGCATACCTTCACAGCTCACTAATTCCATCCAAATCCCAGATTGCCATACTTTCTAAATACTAATAATTCATATCTTCATGATTACAGTAGCAAATTCTTTTGTCTAGTGCAGTACTGAGGCTCCCAGTATCCTTAACCAGCCATCATCAGCAGTCCCGATTCAGGCCAGTCACTGCTGGACATCTGCAAATCTTTCTGCCATTCAGGCCAACTGAATCTCACTGCACTGGCAACTGATTCACAGCAGAACAAGATGCTTCTCAGGGACAAAAAATCTTTGGCTATATTATGTTTAATCTTTTTTCAGTGAATAAATGAATAACACAGCTTACCTCCTTCAACTCTAAATATATTAACAAAAGAAATAATATAGACACGAAAGATTTTCCTTCCAAGAAAGAAGAGCAGAATTTGAATTCTGTATGCATGTGGTAGACAGTCATCACATCCTATACACATGTGGCTTTGAGGCTTTCACTACCTACATTAATATACTTAGCTGTGATGTTATTGGGAGAGAGATATTTCCTCCACACCATTTAATAAAAGTACATTTTCATACTCTGCAACTGTTGCAAGCACCCATCAATATTACTGAGTACCTTGCCCATTATTAAAAATTGTTTTATAAACTGAATGGAAGGGAGGTGTCACAAGCACAGATAGCTGCCCTGGGGTAATAGTGGAGTATGTATTCCATGGATGCAAAATACTGTGGTGCTCACTAACAGACATTCTTGGTGATTATGACCTTATATAATTACATGTTATGCATGGGGGATAGGTAAGGCAAAAAAACAAAAAATCTCTATGGGTCTGAGTACAACTCTGCAGTGCAATACTTCTAAGACAATCCCCCAGACTTACGAAGCCCTTTATAGCATGCAGGATTAGTTTAAGAGCCATTTTCGGCAATATGGCCAACTTGCGTTCCAGGAACGAGCTCCCAGGAAGTGCACATGAGCTCTTAGGCTAATCCTGCATAGACCGAGCTCCTGTATGCAAATTACCCTCATTTGCAGGTGAAAACCATGCAAATGAGGGTAATATGCAATACAAAAAGCTGGCAGACGTCCGTGTAGGATGAGTGCAGTGTGCAGAAATGTACTTGGTTAGTAACAGAGTAAAGTTCAGCAATCTACAAAATGGAGCCATGACAGCTCCAAATAAAGGCTACATATCATTGAGGAAGCACACCAATGTCCAAGTAGAAGGCCATTTGCATTACAAAATGTAAAAGAAAAAAATAAACAATGTTAAATTTTATCTTTGCCGATCTCACCTGGTTAAGCATGGGGCAGCGACGAGCAAACAGGATTGGGGGGAAATAAATAAAATAAACCTAAAATAAGCATTCTAACTAAAATCAGTATTCTGCCATGCAAGTCAATGGCAGCCAGAAGACAACCTGGCAAATGCGTAATGGTTGCTAAGTGGGGAGGCTTAGTGTGGGACATGTAACTATGCATTAGTAGGCAATCCTATGCAAATGAGGGAAGGGTTAGTGAATCCAAGATTCTCCCAGGGTATGAGGTAGGTCCCAAGAGTGTAAGAGTATAAATAGCTGGGTGCAAGACTAGGATATAGGTGACATCATGGGGGTGTGTGTCAGGCATACTGTAAGTGGATTGGAGACCTGTGGCTCGGGATTGTTCCTAGTGTAGCACAGCTAAGCTAGGGGTGTGTCTAAACCTGCCTAGCACTCTTTACAAAGTGTAAGCATGTGTGCGCACCATGCACAGGGCTGTAAAGGAAGAAAAAGGAAGTTAAACCAGGAAAAAGCAGATCCATGCACATGTGAGCACTCCATTCACACGGCGCACACACGGGCCTAAACAGGGAGGCAATGGGAAGGGAAAACAGCAGTAGGAAGGTAATCAAGGAGACCTAGTTGAGCTGCCTTGTGAAATGTATCAGAATCAGCTAATCACACAGGAAGCAGACCAGCCCAGCCAAGAACACCATTATAAACCAAGCAAACACCTACCCCCCTGGTTTTTCCACACTCTACACCACCGGTGTATACAAGCATGGAAATTTTTAAACCAAACCTACAAAATGAGAAGGGCTGCAGCAGGCAACATAGAACAAAATGTGCAAGAGGCTGAGGGTGGTGAGGATGTCAGTGTTGCCGAACAACCCACAGTGAAGAGACAGAAAAGAGTGTACAGACTCAGGGTAACCTACCAGGGGCTACATGAGCTGGAGATAGTGGAATGCTATAGGGTGGATAGAGACGTCTTACAACAAATCGTTGAGCTGTGCAGGCCACACCTGATACACCACACTGGTCGAGGGGAACCCATCCCAGTGGATACCAAGATATGTGTAGGCCTAGGTATACTAGCTACAGGTACCTCCCAATCTACAACTGGGGATAACATGGGCAACTCACGGGTATCTGCATCCAGAGTATTCCACCAATTCCTGGATGCCATGTCAGCACATGCCAGTGAGCACGTATATTTCCTCAACACACGTGAGGTATTAACCCGCAATATGCGTCTTTTCCACCAAATAGCTAACTACACTGGGGTAGTGGGTGCTATAGACTGCACACATGTATGCATCAAAGCACAACCCGGTGAACAGAGTAGGGCCTACATCAACCACAGGGGCATCCCCTCCATTATACTGAATGTGTGTGCTGGCCGCCCTGAAAGCTATGACAATTCACACTTATGGCAACTGATGCAGCTGTACCACAGATTTGCCAATGTGGATATCCCCTACAGTCACCTAGTGGGGGATGCTGGGTACCCACTGGGGCTGTGGTGGATGACACCCATCAGAAATGCATACACACCTGAACAACAACGCCATAATGATGCACACGTACAGGCCAGACATATAATAGAGCATGTGGTTGGGATGCTCAGGTCACGGTTCCAGTGTCTGGACACATCCAGTGGAACCCTGCAGTATTCACAAGCTACACGTACCCAAATAGTAATGGTATGTGCTAAGCTACACAATATGATCCTGAGGAAACAGCTACAGCAGGAACATCATGGGGCAGGGCCACACAACCCCCAACCAATGCCAAGGCTTGTACAGGTACAGAGTGACTCGGAGGAGGAACAACCTGAGCCTGCTCCAGTAGGCAGAAGGGGATGTGCCCAGTATGCCCTGACCTTGGCAAAGAGGCAATGCATAGCAAATGCACTGAAACAGTAGGGACCCAGGGAATGACACCTCTCTCCGACTCGCACAGACAGTAAAAGGGATGCCAAACATGACACTACCTGTGCCTAACCATGTATAGGGAGTGTACTATGTGCATCCGACATAGGCAGCATTCCAGCACCATCCTCAAGTCCTGCACACCCTCAAGGTAAGTCAATCAACCTACCAATATTAGTGTTCACATTTTTTTGTGTGTATTTTTTAATTTTTCTTTGTTTACTTTAGCAAAAGTGCATGTTCGATGTTATGCACTTTTGCTAAAGTGGGTTAGTGAAAGGGCAGTTCGATGAACTGCACTTTTGAAGTTTTAAAATAGATATATATATATATATATATATATATATATATATATATATATATATATATTTTAAAACATCGAAATATATATATATATATATATATATATATATATATATATATATATATGTGGGTGTGTAAATATACACATGTAAATAGCTAGGATATGATACAGCACTCACGAATTACATATGTTCACACGCCATGCAAATGGGGGTGAGGGGTCCACTCAACAAACGTGTAACACGTAGCATCAATCACCCCCACCTAGACAGGTGAAACATATAAACACATGGTACAGGTAAACACACCACTGCTTCCCAGACCACAGGCAGGATACTACCAGTAGGAGACACCTGCCAAGTCTAATCTTGAAACAAAGACATCAATGCCCCTTGTGGGACACCCCAAATATTAATGATCATCGGAGTCAGTTCCTGTAATTATTCATCCAACCAGGCTGTATACGAACATGGACCAGTAGGTTGTGCAAGCCTGATGACCCATGGGTTGACACAACGTACAACATGGGTCCTGACAAGTGGAGAGTGGGCAGTGTGTAGTGGTGTGGTTAGACCCCACCTGCACCCACAGTAAGGATGAGTGCTGTAGAGGAGGGGCAGGTGGGGGAACTATGGGTATACAATTATGGGCTTAGGCGTGCAGGTGTTGGCTGGTGCAGTTGTGTTAGGACAACCCTGGGGATGTACTTAATAATGCAAATTGGGCAGAGCTTATACCCATACCTCTCAACCCCTAAGAGCAAAACCACTGGACAGAACCTAAACCGTTGGGGGAACAAATAGGGACAGAAAGCACATATTCCACTTACAACCTTAGAAAGCTGATAGAATAATAGGTTATGCATTAGCATGACTCAGCTGAAGGATGTGGGGTCCTAACCCCAATTACCTGTTTGTACTTAATGATGTCAGTTCCCAGGTATTTGCCAGACAGGTACAGATTGTAAGAGGAAGACACCAACAGTATGAAGCAAACTCTGGGCAGGCCACAGATTCTGTACAGTCAACAGGCATGCTTACGCCTAACGAGCAGCCATTCCCAATATGGGTCCCACCGCAGCACAGTCCCATTTAAATGGCTAAGTACAGTATAACCATATGTGTTGTTGCATAACCCACTACACAACACCTACGGACACATGGTCGCAACACCCCACTGTAGGCATGTAAGTCAAAGTAATAGGCATCACGAGGTATTATTGTAGTCCTCACCCCCACCCAGGGGTGTGAGTGTCCGATGCAAACACCAAATGCAGTGCATATGCACAGCTGTTGTCATAGACAACATGGCCAGTTGTGGACCTTCCCTGCAGCCATCCTGCATATCCCTGGAAAATCCCCCTATTAACACCCCCCTTGTGCCCCATGCACACCACGTACCTATCTGCCCCTGTTCCATTTCTATAAATATCTACGGATACACGTAGGTGACACCCTCTTCCCCCACTATATTGCCAGTATGTGGAACCCCAACCCACATGTAGTATCACAGCTGTCCCACAGGACACATGTAACTAACACATGAAGGAACACCACAAGCACACCTGGAGCAGCACAGGCTCACTACCTTGCAAACCCCCCCACCTCACACTCTATACCACTACATCAACTAGTGATACTGACACTTCTTGTCCTGCCTTGCATACAAATCCCAACATCCGACATACCTTCCTTATTGCTCCCCATCCAGTTATACCTATGGGCTACTATACAGTTACAATGTCACCCCCACTACCTACCTGCCTACTCCATAGCTATTTGCCTTTGTTGTACCACACAGGTATGGAATAACTACACCTACCCCGAATACCTGCATGTAACCTACCCAGACCTGTGAAACAGGACTCCTACCTCACTTTAAACTGATCTTTGTCAATAGTCATACCTGACATGTAAACTTGACCTGAGCATGGATAATACCGACTGTTCAACGTAAACTAAGCATGATTAATGGTGGATGTAGCTATGTTATGTCTGTTACCCTCTATGAATGTGAACACCCCAGTATTAATTGGGATACGTAGCTGGGGTCAATGTAGAAATCTACACCCCGGACCACCGCTGACAATGGACAAGCATACAGTCTGACTGTCCTGGTTTACAGATGTGAACAAAATGCACGACGTTGCACGTGTGTATGCAGGAGCAAGTGGGTGTAAGCCTGTTTGGCCGCCAGTATGCGAGTACCACACAGGTGAAGCAATGTAGAGGCTAACTGAGTGCAAGACGCCGCAACCAGTGGTTAGTAATGCTTTGCTTTGTGCAAACAAGCACATACCTGCCTACAAATGTTCTACAGTGCCTTAGTCACCCTGTAGCCAACAGCTGTTATTGTGGCCATTAACAAAATAATCTGCACTGCCAGGTTGCAAACCCCCGACCCTGCACACTATAGTTGACACGAGTTCCACTAAGCCATGGCGGACACACAATCAGCTGCTGTGATCACAAACACGTCATCCAGCACAGGCATACAACAGTATAGGAAATGTATATAATTATGTAGATGTATGTGTGTGTGTGTGTGTATGTACAGATATAATATATATATATATATATATATATATATATATATATATATATATATATATATATATATATATGAAGAATGAACATTGTGACAATAAAGCATACAAAAAGAATGAGAAGGAAAACAACAGCAACTCCTGTATTATTTAGTGCTGTCATCTTATGTCATATCAAGCTAGGCAGGGGTGAACAAATCCTTGCTTCTCAAACCACAGGCAGGATACTACCAGTGGGAGTAACATTGTCCATCTGCTAAGCCTACCATACAAACAATTACAGGGTAGTCCCTGGTGGGACTACCCAAAAAGTGCGGGTTGTTTGGACTTCCTACCAGTACACAAGCCAGGGCAGGTATGTTCAAGGACTAAAAGGTTTGGAGAGCCTGATGATACATGGGTTGAGACAACATACGTGTAGGGTCCCTAACGCTGGGGAGAGGGAAATGTGTAGAGGTGTGTTATGGCTGGGATAGCAACTGGAGAATGGATGGTTTGTGTGTATGTGGAACTCGGGTGGGGTGGAGGAACCATGGGTATGAAATATGGATCAAGGCGTGTCAAGGTTGGATGGCCCGGTTCTAACTGGACTGCCTTGTGGAGTTCAGCGAGTTTGTTATAAATATATATGCATACACAAATGCATACATCTATATGTAGAAGTACATTCCCTGTACTACCTTCATTCCTTTTGCAGACATAAATAACATGAAAGTGCCCCTACAAACCTCAACAGTAGATAGAATAATAGGTTGTGCATAACCATACATGTAATAGGTTCATAGGTAGGTACTAGGCTATCTGCCGAAGGCCATTTATAAGCCTAAGCAAGGTGTGTCGGCTCACGCTGCCCCATTGATCAATTTACTGGGTCTCTGTCAAGCAGAGCTATTGAACTGATCCCAGTCTGTCTCAATCTTTGACTCCCCACCCCCAATTATATTAGGCTTTGGCTAGACTTCTTACATTAAGGGGTTGAGAGGTATGATTCTTGTGTATGTTTAGTTGTGTTGTTTGTCCTCTAAGGCTCAAGTCATGACTGAATGGAGTCCTGACTCATTGGAACATCTGCATACTTGGTTAACAGTTGTTAAATAAACATTTATTCATAGTCCAGTACAGAAAAGACAGTGACCCCCTTCTCTGCACTGTGGCTTATATATCCTGACTCAATTTCATGCCAAATGCATGGCCTCTGTAACAGTGCAGGCCTTACTTAGACTGTCATGAAATGGTTGTCATCTATATATATATATATATATATATATATATATATATATATATATATATATATATATATATATATATATATATATATATATTTGCAACATTTCCACGATTCTGATGGGATATAAACTTCCAAGGCAAAATAAGTTGTTGTTTTGTTTCCGTTGTATATTGCAGTACTATAGTATTAGAGTTATGAGATGATAGAGGGAAGGGATGAATCTGCAATAATTCAGAGTTGTGCATTTAGTTTCAAAGTTAGTGCTGTTCTCAAAAGAATAAAAGGTGAGGACTTTCCCATTATGAAATATTTGAATCATTCCTGGGATTTGTCAGCTACGCCAATGCCAATCACTAAACCGATTCTATTTGTAATATAATGCAGCCAAACGCATACATCATTGTTTTACATGTGTAACGTGTGCGTTATCATATAGTCTTAGTCATCAACTTATTTTAGTGTCTTGTTAACTGGAGTAACAAAGTAATAAAGTATAGAATCTAATCTTGAAAGAAGGACATGTGTGTCCCAGGTAGGACAACCCAAACATTGGGAATAGTGTCCTAGTGGTTACTCATGTCACCAATGTTTGTGGACTAAAAGGTTGGGATGTCTGAGGATATTTGGATTGAGTCAACCCATGGGATGGGTCCAGAGGAGTATGGAGTGGCCAATGTGTAGTGGTGTGGATACAACGTGTTTCCAACTGGAGAATGGATGACTGATGTGTCAGTGATGTGTTGGGGTGGGTGTTTGGGAAACTAGGATCCATGGGTATATGGGTGTATATGCAAATTAAGCAGCACAGCAATATTGTAGTGGTTATAGCACCCACCTAAAGCAGGCATTCCCAGTTCGAGTCCCACTGCAGCACATATCATTTTCCATGTGAAAGCTGTATACGAACATATTTGTACATCTTTTTGCTATAAAACCTACATAATAACATTTAAATGTGAACTGGAGTACTGCATGAAATGCACATGTGAAGTGTCAGTGTCATAATGTATTTAGGCAGTAGTAAGCAGGTTTAAGCACAAATAAGCAGTAGTAAGCATGTTTAAGTGTGTTTGCACATGCGTAAGCATTGCTAAAGTCTGGTTACAGGTTCTTATACTCAGTTACCTGCTGAACTGCTTAACCTGTGTAGGCATTGCTTAGCTCCGCCCAAACTCGCGCAACCTTGCTTACAACTTCTTAAGACTGCCTCAATCACTCTGTAGCCAACTTCCCTTGTTCTGCTCAGCAACAAAATAAACTGTCTTTCCAAGACTCGAACCCTGCACTCAATACACAAAGTGATTTACCACTAAACCATGACAGATATACATAACCTGAAGTTTGCACAAACATACCCTGCAGCACAATCAATCAACATTACAGGTAATGTATTATTATGACACCACATAACCTGTTAATGCAAGAAGTCTGGACAAAGTATGCCACACTATGGGTACAAATAGGGATATATGTCAACTAATGCTCTGTTACACTCAAATTGTTGATAGATACACAGTTATATGTATTAGAACACATATGTAGAAGGAGATGAAGGTTGAAACACAAAAGTGTTGCCACTAGTTACTAACTTCAATGCTGTGATCATTCATGACAATTGCCAAGTGAATGAGAAAGAGGCCATAATATGAGCTGAACATGTATGGACATATGGACAGATTTATCTGTAAATGTAGACAGATAGACAGCTATATGTAGATATATATATATATATATATATATATATATATATATATATATATATATATATATTAATGTATGACTCACAAATAATGATAAAACAGCACTTGTATATAGATACATATGTTCATATGTATGTATATATGTATATATATATATATATATATATATATATATATATATATATATGTGTGTGTGTATGTGTGTGTATGTGTGTATACATAGCCGCATAAGGTTTGAAATATGTAATAAGTCATGAATGCAAGGCCCACACAAAATAGCTGATGCAAGCAATGTGTATATATACCATACTATGCTGTCTAGGCCAAGGCCTCCAATTAGTATAACAGTAGGAACAGGATTTGCCTTCAGGATATGTAACAATCAAAAATTACAGATGTAGTTCAGCAGACTCCAATTACACCCTGTAGTCAAGCCCTAGGGGGAAATGTTCATAGGTTCATAGATAAGTACTAAGCTAACTGCCCTTGCGAGCCATTTTAAGCCTAGCCAATTATCCCTTTTGAGACTCAAACCCTGCACCTTGTGTTTGTAAGGCAAACACCTTAACCATTAGGCCACCCTCCCACCTGTTAATGTCACAGTACTTGTGCATATCATTGCTTAACCTAACACCTCACTATCACACTGAATGACCCTCGTCTTATCAGTTATATCACTGGAAAGGTGCCATAGCCTAGGTTAATGGCATAGGACCCCCCACCCATAAAAGGCTGTACAAGGGCAAGGAACACTGTGTACCACACATTTACCTCAGGAATGTACAAGTGCACAAATGTGTTCATCAGCTGTTGCCCCCATATATATGGACATGGCCCAACGGTTGGTGTGGGAGTCCATGACGTGAGTGGGATGATAGCAGTAATGCTAGCAGTAAATAATGATAGGCCATTACCTAACAACACTTCCTGTATCACAGCCGGACAAAGACTGGCATAAATGTGGAGGACAGAGGCAGGAACATAGGGCCATATTTGCATTATTGCTGTTACCCACCCTGGAAATTGTTGGTGTTACAGGATATGGTGCAGCATACCCTTATGCAGGGATACAACATTGAAATAGTAATGGATGTAGCCATGTACCAGTAGCACGCAACACACACACTGCCAGTGTCATATCTGACACAGAGCTTGTGTGGTGGATGGACATCACATGACATGCATACCTCTGCCCAGCAAGAGGTAGGCCCACAGTAGTGACCTATGCAGACAGACGCATTCCAAGGTACACTAGTATGTACACATACACACACACACACACACACACACACACACACACACACACACACACACACACACCCTGTAACTCCAGTACTATGCAAAGCATTACACAACTCTACGCACAATCTGTCTGTAGTTCCTGAACCCCCTACAAATTTGTCCGCTCTGAGTGTGCATGTTCTCCTGTGAGAGGTATTGCTACCTACTGCTGTATCACTGATGCCCACACACAGGACGGATGCCCATCATACAGGAAATGTGAAGGGACCACGGCCACATGCTGTAGGGATTTATAGGGGGGACTTGCCATGACAGTGGTAATTCAATGTAGTACACATGTGTTATTATATATATATGACTATCTGGACCGGTATGTGTATATATATTTCCACCATATGTCCTGGACATGGAGTGTAGCCATACCCCAGCCCCTATAGGCAAAATATTGTAGTGCAAGGGGGTGTCAGGTATGTACAGCAGGTATATTACTAGCCTGTTGCTAATGTCATTGGGATTGTCTTCACAGACATGGTGTGTGTGGATGCTGACATCTGCTTATAACATGCGTGCTGTTGGCTACTGACAGACATCCTACGGACATCACCATCACTACACAGACCTCAGTACTGTACAAACATCCACAGAATGTCCAGCTTATGTCATGAAATATATCCCCTACTGTAAATGACATGTGTAGCAGTCTGATACATCACTGGCTTTTTATCAGATATGATGACACTATTAATGGCATACAGCACATATGCACCAGTTCATGCACACCATATGTACAAACTTTGACAGTAGTGTGGCTGACTGCACATACACAGGCCATAATAGTATAGACATGTTGCTGTGATAACCTTGTATATTTTCCATTGTAACAGTGTTTGTTGCAATATATGTCCTATGAGGGATATGAAGTCAGTAACTGTCTCGGCCTTCACTGTCTAAATACTGTAATTCTCACACTACCATCTGCATTCCACAGAGGGATACACTGTGGATAACACATGAAACCAGAAGCACAACACTGTCCAGTCTGCAGATGTCCCTGCAGATGAGGATTCCTTATATACATGGAACTGACATGGCAGGTATTACTAAATGTACAACAGGCATATCCAGACAAACACTATTAAACCAACATTACTCCAAATGTAGTATAGCAGCACTTACAGTCTGTGGTCAGGTTAGGCACATCCCCCTCCTGTATGTTGGCCTGTTTCCACAGTGCATGTTGTTTGAGGTGAATCCCCAATCCTTCTGGGATGTTGTTTGCCAAACAACAGATCTAATTCCTGCTCACAGTGACTGAAAAGGTCCAACACCACCATGAGGTTCCTAGGTATTGGAATGTGTTTCCATGCAATTGGCTATGGGATTGTTACCACAGCTGTTCCACATGCAATCAGCTAGGGGAGGGCTGCAATTTGTGCAGACACCATCAGCTGATCATGACCATCACATAAAACACACATGCTGCTGCCTAAGCAAGGCAGGTGTGGGTCCCCACATCTACCAGAGAGGGAGTAGGGGAGACAGACAGGGGCAAATACATGTCAGGGAGGGGTGATAGTTTAAAACTGAAGCATGTTCTTGACACACACCTACCAGCACAGGGTATCAAACCCCCGACAACTATGCAGTGCTGTCACAGTTCGATGCAGTTATTGGACACATCACATGGGTTACCTGATGTGGAGCACTCAGAACATATATGTGAGGGTGAGTGACATCTGCAACAGGGATACAGTAGATATACGGTAGGTGTTGTACACATGCCTGTCTGCATGTACAGGTGCCAGCTTCAACACAGGCACGCTCACACAGGTATGCACACATATTGACACACTTGGCAGGGCCAGGAGTGCAACTCGTCTCTAGTGTGGTTGCCACAACACATCAATGTGCAGGTATCACATGCACCACATGGGTCATACGGACACCGTATGGGCAAAGCATACGAGGAGATGTCACACATCAGACTGCATGGTTCAGTATGCCCTGGGGGGTTGTAGTGAGTGTGGATGTGGACATGCGCACCATACAACACACACACACACACACACACACACACACGAACACACAGGGTGCCAGTTCTGACATAAATGGGTGCATGTCTACACAGGTGTGTGGTGGTCAACTGTGCCAGCAGGCTGTATAAGGGTAGACGATGGGTATACCTTGGCATCAGGCCACATGACAATGGTCTGCATTGTGGCTCAGGCCTGTAGTTACTGCATTTGCCCAAAGAGGTGGGTATTGCATCCCCCATCCAGTCACATGGGTGACTATTGTGTGTGGCCAAGGCTGTACACCACATTCCATGTATGTGTTTCTTATTCCATGACATGCTGGGATGTGCACACCTCCCACATGTATGTACAGTGACATGTGGAACTGTAGCTGGGGTGTCCGGCCCATGTTGTGAACACAGATTATCATTGGATGTGTCAGTCTTGTCCACCTGTGGAAGGAACTGGTACGGGGCAGCAGGTTTATCATTCACCTACACTGATGGCATGCCAACAGCATTCCCTGATGTCAGTGTCATCTGTCCATACAGGACATGTTGTCAGGCATGGTATGTCTGTTGTGAGTCACATGTGAAGGCACCACAGGTGGTGCAGGTGTCCATTGCGGAACATGGTAGAGGTGCACTGTCTGCATGTATGTGCATATTGGACAGATGGGCAGGGTGATATGCCCACTGTAGCCCACTGCTATCACTGCATAGCTGCTATCAGTGGCCAATAAGCAGTGTACTACCCACATATTGGCTGCTGCCTAGGAATTTGTGTTCATATGACACATGGGTTGAATGTGTGCTCTTGGTAATAGTGGGGTTGCTAACTTGGATTGTCTGGCCTTGATGTCACATGTATGGGTATGGCTTTGCATCCCAGCCTCCCAGCTAATTTCCATCTGTTATCACTGTATAGTTGACATTGTGATATATTAGCAAAACCCCCTCCACAATGCCCACAGTTGCCACACACTCATCTCTACACAGGATACAGGTTACAAACACACACACACACACACACACACACACACACACACACACACACACACACACACACACACACACACACATACCTGTCATGTCTGGAAGGAGAAGCCCTACCTAACTACTTTATTACACTACACAGTTATGGTATGCGCCACAGACATTACTGGAGTGCTATTTCCCTACTGGTGTATTTCACAGTGAATGACATCAGCAGGATTACCAAAGTAGGGCATTTCAAATGTACTGCACGTGACTAGCCTAAAATGCATTGCTCCCTACACAGCCAGTGAGACACACACAAAACATCCACAACTGGCACATGTGGGAATAGAACCCCTGATTAAGGTCTATATCACACTACAGCATGGAGCTGTTATGGGACGCACCACAGGGATTGCTAGAGACATTTTTCCCCAAAGGTGTATTTCACATTGAATGACATCAGCAGGTTTAACAAAGTAGGGCATTTCAGCTGTACTGCAAGTGACTAGCCTAAAATGCATCTTTCCCTACACAGACAGTGAGACATACACATAGGTTCATAGGTTCATACTAGGCTATCTGCCCTAGGGCATTTATAAGCCTAGCCAGAGTGTGTTTGGCTTTTGCCACCCATTTTAAATACATTTTGCTATGCCCTTTTTCGAGGTTAGTATACTGTGCCTCTGTCTAACAGTGACACAGAAGTGATACCTGGGGTAAACCTATGATCTCCCATCCACTCATCAAGATTCCTCTTGAAGAGAGTCATTGAGGGACTCTGCCTAACCTGGACTGGGATTTTATTCCAGAGTTTTGGGAGCCTCTGGGTTATGAATCTGTCCCTCCAGCATGTCCTATTTATTTCAGTGCTGAGGTTCAAGTCTCTCGAGCGCATAGCTTGATGGGATTTGGATTTTCTGAGGTGCAGCATGTCCATTAATTCCGGGTTGGACATGGCTTTATACGTCAGGCACAGATCGCCTCTGAGCAGGCGGTATGCCACTGAGTAGAGCTGGAGTTTCTTTAACCGGGCAGCATATGGCATCTGTTTAAGCCCTTTGATCCTCTTGGTGCGGCACTTTTGGGGTCTTTCCAGTTGCTGCAGGTGTCTGGTAAGGTACATCCCAAAAGGGGCATTGTACTCAATTATGGGCCTGATGAGGGATGAGTAAAGAGGCACGATGACCTTCCCTGATCTAGATGTGAATCCCTTCATGATTAGGTGGGCTATATAAAATGTTTTTCTAACCACTTTGGCCACGTGGTTGTCAAATGAGAGATTGCTATCAACTTGGGTCCCCAGGTCCCTAATTACTTCTTCTGTACTTAATGGACTACCACCTATATGGTAATTTGTTGGCACTTTGTTTTTGCCAAAGGGGATGACTATACACTTTTTGGCGTTTAGCTTGAGGCCATGGCTCTGGCACCAGTTGTCTGTTTCTATGAGGCCCTTTTGGAGGATGCTTGTGTCAGCTGGAGAGTCGATTATGGCGCCCAGTTTACAGTCATCTGCGAACTTGGTCAGCCACAGTCCTTCCATGTTGGCCTGTACCTCCGAGAAATATATACCGAACAAGAGAGGTCCCAGGACTGAGCCTTGTGGGACGCCACTTGTAACTGGTTTGGAGTCTGACATGGCTCCACCAATTCTAAACATGTGGGTTCAGTCCTTGAGCCAGTTTGCAACCCATCTAGTGACATAGGGGTTTATATTTAAGCTGGTGAGCTTATCTATAATGCCTGAGTGGGGTATTGTATCGAAGGCTTTTGCGAGGCCCAGGTAGGCTGTGTGGACCACCTTCCCCTCGTCAATGGCCTAGGTGAGTGTTTCAAAAAAATCGACCAGGTTTAAGAGGCAGGATCTGCCCTTAACAAAGCCAAACTGGGTAGGATCCAGTGTCTGTAGGTCCCCAATATCTTCATTTATGAGGTCCATGATGATCCTTTCCAAAGCTTTGCAGACCAAGCTAGTCAGGCTTATGGGGCAATAGTTTCCAGGATCCATTGAGGCACCACCTTTGTGGAGAGGGACCACTGTTGCTGTATGCCACTCTTTGGGTACATATCCTGTAGTAAGGCTGAGATTGAACAATAGTTTTATGTTTGGGTTAGCTCTTCTTGGAGTTCATGTAGGAGGCAGCCCGGGACACCGTCTGGTCCCATTGATGCTGTGTTTTTTGCTTTGGAGAGGGCAGCTCTTACCTGAGCATCTGAGTTGTCAGGGGGACAGCAGTCTGCTGGGATAGATATTTGCCCTTTTGGTGGGGAGGGGGGGGAGAAGTTTGCGCTGAACCTGTCAGCTAGGATGTTGGCAATGTCTGTGGGTTCAGTGTATTTTTTGTCATTTTGGACTAATTCTGAGCATATCTGGGAATTCCCACCCAGGTTCCTAACATAACTAAAGAAAGCCTTGTGATTATCCTTATTGTCCTGTGCAATTTTTCTCTCGAAGCTGGCCTTAGACGATTTTATGAGTGCCCGTAGTTTTTTGCTAATACTGATCAGAGATGCCTTCCCTTTTTGGGATTTTGCTCTATCATGTAGTAGCTTCCTCCTTCTATTGTATAGTTTGTTTATGGCTAGGGTCCGCCAGACAGGACGTCTGCTTTTGGAGGATTGGGTCTTGGTTTTATTTGGGATTGCATGATCCATGCATTCCTGAAGGTGTTCGTAGAATGCATTTATAAAGGATTCTGTGGTCTGGTCCATATTTTCCACAGGCTCGGGGGCTTTGAAGGATTCCACCTTGGTTTTGAGGAGTGTGAAATTTGCTTTAGAGAAGTTTTTCACTGTGGTTTTCTGGGCAGGGAGTGGGGTCAGGATGTGAATATCCAGTGAGATTAGTTTATGGTCTGATCTTACCAGTGAGGGATACACTTCTGGTCTGGAGCATAGAGTCCCCATGTTGATGATAATCAGGTCCAGTATGTTTTCCCCTCTTGTGGTAGTGGTAACAAGTTGTTCCATAGCATTTGAGTTTATAAATTCTTGGAACCTTTGTGTTAGGGTGTTGGAGCTAGAGTAATGTTCCCAGTCTATGTTTGGGTAGTTGAAGTCATCCAATTTAATGGTGTTTGGAGAAACCTTAATATTTTCCAGTGTTATAACATCCACAACTGACATGTGTGGGTATAGAACCCCTGATCGAGGTCTATATCACACTCCAGCATAGAGCTGTTATAGGCCGCACCACAGGCATTACTAAAGAACTTTCTCCACAAAGTGTTACTTCACAATGAACGACATCAGCAGGATCGGCAATGTAGGGCATTTGAAATGTACTGCAAGTGAGTAGCCTATGATGCATTGCTCCATACACAGACATTGAAACACATGCAAAACATCCAGAACTGCCATGGGTGAAGATGGAACCCTACCACAGTTCTACACCACACTACAGCAGTACGCAGTTACAGGACACCCTACAGAGATGACTGGGCTATGACTTTTCAACAGGTGTGTTTCTAGGTGTGTGACATCAACAGCCTTACCAAAATCAAGTATGTGTATTGTATGAGGTGTGAGTGGCCCAAAAAGCATTGTTCTCTACTCAGTCAGACACACACACACACACACACACACACACACACACACACACACACACACACACACACACACACACACACACACACACACACACTCACACAGATTAGCCAGGTCTGGGGTTAGAATACCTACCTCGCTACATTATCACACTACAGCAATGCATAGTTACAGTACACACCACAGCAATTACTGGGATATCATGTTCCCAGAGGTGTACTTCTAGATAAGTGACATCAGCAGCCTTGGCAAAGTAGTGTATTTGTATTGTATGGGGTATGGGTAGCCTAAAAAGCGTTGCTCTCTATCAAGTCAGACACACACACATGCACAGTTGCCACAGCTGGGGGTTCAAACACCTACCTAACTAGTTTATCACACTACAACAACACACAGTTACAGGATGCACCACAGTGATTACTGGGCTATCATGTTCCCAGAGGTGTACTTCTAGATGAGTGACATCAGCACCCTTGGAAAAGTAGTTTATTTGTATTATATGGGGTGTGGGTAGCCTAAAAAAGCATTGCTCTCTACCCAGTCAGACACACACAGACTCACACAGTTGCCACAGCTAGGGTTCGAACAACTACCTAACTCATTTATCACACTACAGCAATATGCAGTTACAGGACATGCCACGGTGATTACTGGATTATCATGTGCCCAGAGGTGTACTTCTCAATGTGTGACATCAGCAGCCTTGCCACAGTCTAATATATGTATTGCACGGAGTGTGAGTAGCCTAACAAGCATTTCACTCTACACAGTCAGAGGAAGACAGGCACACACACACACAAACACACACTCACACAGTTGACAGGTCTGGGGTTAGAACTACTACCTAACTACTCTGTCACTACAGCAGTATGCAGATATGGGACATGCCATGCACTTTACTGAGCTATAGCTCTGCCAAATGTGTAATTCACATTGGATGACCTCAGCAGGCTTGTCCTACTACTGCTATGAGGAGGGCAGTGTGTGCATGGACCATAACCCATTCATGTGGGGGCTGACATGCCACATGCAGGCACACACAGGGTCATATGTCACAGGTGCGTGTATACAGCTACTAGATGGCTGCTTCCTTGTACAGTCTTGTTGCACAGCTGGCACATACGCCACATAGTCTGTCATGCGGACAGGTACTGGTGGCTATTAACTGCAGTGGGTTACATCCGCATCTCGTGTTGGGGGCCCTTAGGCTTTGTGCCAGTTGGTACAGGCCCGCATGGCTCCTTGTCACAGACACCCTCTTCCTCACATCTATGCCCGTGTGCCTGTGGTGTATTATAGTGTGTTGTCCTTACATATTTGCCTGCATTCCTATCCACTGTGTGTGCAAGGCAGGAGCGGTGCATACTGACATGTGCTCACACTGAGAACTGCAACTTCCAGATATATCTGGACCACTGGTGTTTGCAGACATGGCCTTCATGTATTTAAGTGTGTGAGCATGCCCAGTATGACCTCTCAGTATGTTGTTGACTGACATTGCCTTCATTCCTCTGTGTGTGAGCATGCCCAGTATGGACATCTGTGTTGCATGTGTGGACCACGTCCAGGTTGTTTTCACTGTGGTGCTGACCTTTTGTAGTACACCAACAGGTAACATGCTGTGTCTGCAGGGTATCCATCGGTCATTTGCCATTGACTGTTGCTACATGTCTGTATAGCGGAGGGGGGACACCTGACTATTTCTACTGATCTACACAGGACTGGGGGGTGCAAACCTGACTGTTACTCTAGAAGTACGTTGGATGGAAGGTTGCACCTGACACTTGTACACATTTGCTAGGACTGTACTCGTAAGTCAGGTACTCCATTTCAGACTGCAGTCTTAACTATCCTGCTGGCTATGGCTGAATGGTGTAGTACAGATCCTAGCTTTGTTTACCTACATATTAGTGTCTGACTTCCTAGTCTTCACAGCTTACATCTGACTGCCTGGCCTGCTGCAGTCTGTCTGTGTAGGCATGGGGGTGGGGTTAACCATAGGGCACATTCTGAGGCCATAGTACGGCATTTGTTTGTGTTTGTCTTCACCTGTCCTGCTGGCCGGGACTGTTGCTGGGTATGTGATCCTTCCTTACTGGTATGTGTGGCTCGTATGGACACCCCTGTCACTCAGGCCATTTCCTGCAGTGGGTTCTGTCACCCTGTGTAGTACTGGCTACTGTGGTGACTCCAGTATGTGTGACAGATCTCATGCTGCCACTATGGGTGTCTACTCTCTGCTGCCTTGACATCTGGCCACCCAGTTCCCTTGCATATTCATATCCATACCATAGCTACAGGTAAAAACACATTCTACACAATTTGACAATTGGTAGTTTGATTGACTTACCTTAAGGGTATGCCTGCCGGACTTGCAGATGTTGCTGGAAGGCTGCCTATGTCGGATGCACATAGTACACTCCCTATACATGGTTAGACACAGGTAGTGTCACGTTTGGCAACCCTTTTACTGTCTGTGTGAGTCAGAGAGAGGTGTGATTCCCTGGGGCCCTACTGTGTCAGTGTATATGCTATGCATTGCCTTTTTGACAAGACCAGGGCATACTGGGCATGCCCCCTTCTGCCTACTGGTGCAGACTTAGGTTGTTCCTCCTCCGAGTCACTCTGTACCTGCACAGGCCTTGGCATTGGTGGGGGGCTGTGTGGCCCTGCCCCATGATGTTCCTGCTGCAGCTGTTTCTGCAGGATCATATTGTTTAGCATAGCACATACCATTACTATTTGGGTACATGTAGCTGGTGAATACTGCAGAGCTCCACCGGATGTGTCCAGACACTGGAATCATGACCTGAGCATTCCAAACACACACTCTATTATATGTCTGGCCTGTGCATGTGCATCATTATGGCATTGTTGTTCAGGTGTGTGTGTGCATTTCTGATGGGTGTCATCAGCTACGGTTCCAGTGGGTACCCAGGATCCCCCACTAGGTGAACATAGGGGATGTCCACATTGACAAATCTGTGGTACAGCTGCATCAGTCACCATATGTGTGAATCGTCATAGCTTCCAGGGCAGCCAGCACACGCATTCAGTATAATGCCCTGGGCATCATGTACATCCTGGCAGTTGAAGGAGGGGATGCCCCTGTGGTTGATGTAGGCCCTACCCTGCTCACCGGGTGGTGCTTTGATGCTTTCATGCGTGCAGACTATAGCACCCACTACTCCAGGGTAGTTAGCTATTTGGTGGAAGAGTCGTATATTGTGGGTCAGCACCTCACGTGTGTTGAGGAAATATACATGTTCACTGGCATGTGCTGACATGGCATCCAGGAATTGGTGGAATACTCTGGATGCTGATGCCTGTGAGAAACCCATGTTATCCCCAGTTGTAGTTTGGGAGGTACCTGTGGCTAGTATACCTATGCCTACACATACCTTGGTATCCACTGGGATGTGTTCTCCTCAGCTAGTGTGGTGTGTTAGGTGTGGCCTGCACAGCTCGACGATTTGATGTAGGAGGTCTCTCTCCACCCTATAGCGCTCCACTATCTCCAGCTTATGTAGCCCCTGGTAGTTTACCCTGGGTCTGTACACTCTTCTCTGTCTCCTCACTGTGGGTTGTTCGACAGCATTGACATCCTCACCACCCACAACCTCTTGCACATTTTGTTCTATGTTGCCCTTCTTATTTTGTAGGTTTGGTTTTAAAATGTCCCTGCTTGTATACACCAATGGGGAAGAGTGTGGAAAACACCAGGGGGGTAGGTGTTTGCTTGGTTTATAGTGGTGTTCTGGGCTAGGCAGGGCTGGCCTGCTTCTTGTGTGATTAGCTGATTCTGATACATTTCACCTGGCAGCACAAATAGATCTCCTTGATTACCTTCCTACTGTTATTTTCCCTTCCCATTGCCTCCCTGTTTAGGCCTGTGTGCGCGCCACGTGAACAGAGTGCCCAAATGTGCACAGAGCTGCTTTTTCATGGTTTAACTTCCTTTTTCTTCCTGTAAAGCCTGGTGCGCGGTGCGGACACCCGCTTACACTTTGTAACGAGTGCTAGGCAGGTTTAGACACACCCCTGGCTTAGCTTTGCTAACCTGGGAGCATCCTCGAGCCACAGGTCTCCAATCTGCTTACAGTATGCCTGACACCCCCCTCATGATGTCACCTATATCCTAGTATTGCACCCAGCTATTTATACTCTTACACTCTTGGGACCTGCCTCACACCCTGGGGAAATCTGGGATTCACTAACCTTTCCCTCATTTGCATAGGATTGCCTACTAATGCATAGTTACATGTCCCACACTGAGCCTCCCCCCTTAGCAACCACTACTCACTGGCCAAGTTGTCTTTTGCCTGCCAATGACTTGCATTGCAGAATACTGTTTTTTGTTAGAATGGTCATTTTCAGTTTATTTTATCATTTTCCCCCGATCCCATTTGCGCGCCACTGCCCTATGCTTAAACAGCCGAGATCGTCGAAAAAAATTAAAGTTGTTTTTTTTTATTTTTTAAACAGTTTGCAGTGCCAATTGCCTTCTATTTGGCCATTGGCATGCTTCCTCAATAATATGCAGCCTTTATTTGGAGCTGTCATAGCTCCGTTTTGGAATATGCAGAACTGTACTCGATTAGTAACGGAGTACATTTCTGCAGATTGCACTTGTCTTGCATGGACTATTGAAAGCTTCCTGGATTGCAATATCATCTCATTTGCATGGATTTCTCCAACAAATTAGGTGATTTGCATACCAGGGCTTAGTCCATGCACGATTAGTGCTCTCATGCACTCCCCTGCCGGCTGTTCCTGGATCACACGGCAGACATATTACCTGCGTGAGCTACTGCACTCATCTTGCACTCCATGCAGGCTTTTGAGAATCCAGGGGATTATATTTTCCTTTGGTTCTGTGGGAGAAGCAGGTGCAGATTTTCAGACTATGGATTTACCTCTCTGAGGATCTACTAACTCAAAGCTTGGATCATCCTTGCTAAACTGATTGATTTGGCTTATACAGACCTTTATTCACCTTTACTTGATTTAGTGGTTATGTCATTTACTGTTTTCCCCATACACATAATAATATCTCTTTAGTATCTTAGCACTTGCAATTGCACTTTCTGGCAGACTTTGCATGTGGAGAAAGGGCAATTATATTATATGATGCATGGATGGCATGTTCACTGATCATCACAAAAACATTGAGAAGCACTTGTCAACCATTCATTATACTGAAGGCACTACACAGCAACACACAGTACTTTGGAAAAGGAAACAAGTTTCCTTTTATGATGTAGTACCCATAATGCTACCACATGAACAGCTCACATTTGTCTGAATAGTGATGGTATTAAGGAAAAACATTTTTAAATATAAGCTCCACATTAGGGTTACTACTCCTAACCCTGACATGTAGCTTACTTAAAGTGCCCTTTCCATAACACAATGACTGTTCATGACAGCAGACATTCAGTCTATCTGCATACCTAACCTTTACCCTAACACTAAAGGACTCACACTTGCACACAAACTAAATCTATACCCTTAAAACACAAACTTGTGCAAAAACTCCCGGCCCCACCATTTACATTTGCCAGTCAACCAGAAGTCACCCAAAAGAGCGCTTGCACAAAAGACCCTTCTCTCTATATGTAAAGCAGTTCACATGCATCACATAAACAAGTGACAACCAAGTGAACTGCAACTGGGGGGGGCATGGGGGGGTTTACTTCCTTCAGCTTTTTTCTCTCTTTATTTTTTTCTCACAATAGGATGCATATAGCCAATATATGTGCTAACTCTAAACCCACTCTAACCCTGCCCCTAACCTTATACATTATGTTACTAAAAATCCTTTCCCTAGCAGTACCACTACAAATGACAAAAGGGCGCAGAGCACTCACAGCTCCAAACATGCAAAACACTAAATCCATCCCCTTACCCTAACCCGTGAGCACATGCACATATACACCAATCACTATAACATTTTCAGTCAAACATTTATTTTCCTGCACACTCCTACTTACAATCACTATAAAAAAGTGAGCATTCAGTCATTTGACCATTTAGTTAAATATGCTTTCACTATTTTGTGCAGTTGGTGTTTTCCAACCCTTCAAAAACTTCAGTTAAATGTGTTTTGATATCTTGAGTTGTGGCATACATCAAAGAAATACTTAGGCATAAAACGATTAACTCACTTTGTGCTCATTTGATATCTTCAAAGCAGTTAAATGGTCGATAGATGATACATGTTTTATTGTTAAACAGCTGGAAGTCTTTGACTCCATAATTAATGTCATTATGGACTTAACAAACTATCAGTAATACCATGTCAGGATATATGGATTTCAGACAGTATCCAACATTCAGTTAGAAGGAGTGTATCAGAGTTGTCAGTTCTCTTCCACACTTAGAATTTTAGCATTAGATTCAGTACTAAATGCCATCAGATAACACCTATTACATAAAAGACATCAAACTCAAATTATTTGCATTTGCACATGATTTAATAAGGTTGACGTCTGCCGATGTCACTATTTTTTGCTTATCATTTGAAATAAGCATACTAATGGGCTATACAACAAATCCACTAAAATCAAACATTTTTCTCTGATCTCCAAAATTTCTAAATCAAAAAAAAAAAATCTCAAATTGTAAGACAAAAAGAAAATTAGGCTGGCACTACACTTCAAACATAGATGGTTAGATTTATAATTGTATCATGTGCATATATTGTAACTCCAAGATTGCAAAACAGTGGAGAAGGAATAAATTCCATCATTCAGTATTTTAAAATGTTAGTCTTTTGGGATTCAGTCTTTTGGCTTTTCAGTCTTCTGAAGTAGACATATATATATATATATATATATATATATATATATATATATATATATATATATATATATATATATATATATATATATATAGAGATATTCACTTCAAAATCTCGAAAGCTCAAAATACTGAAAACTCATAATACTGAATCTCATAATATTGAAAAACACACAGGACACAACACTGACTACAATGCAGCAGAAATACATACAGAAACAAAGAAAAAACAAACCATATCAGTCTAAACCAACTATAAGCAGGGGGGCAAGCCACCCTGCACTCTCCCTGGGGGGGTGCTGTGCCCCCACACCCCCTACTACTTAAATATATCAACTCCAAGATCGCACTTCACTACACTAAGATGAGTTATGTTGTAGTATAGTAAATTAAAAGGGAACATGACTAAGGTTACAACAGGCAGTCATGAAACATATAATGGTATGTTTGCCATTTTCTTCTGTGAAGTGAGATCTCGGAGTTGATATATTTAAGTAGCAGGGGGTGTGGGGTGTGCAACCCCCCACATGGGGAGTGCAGGGGTGCTTTCCCCCATACTTATAATTGTAGATGAGTAATATGTTTCTGTGTGTATTTCTGCTGCAATATAGTCAGTGTTGGTGTCCTGTATGTTTTTCAGTATTAAGAGCTTCAGTATTATGAGTTTTCAGTATTTTGAGCTTTCGAGATTTTGAGTTCAGGATTTTGAGATTCAGGATTTTGAGCTTTCAAAATGTTGAAGTGAACCTATACATACATAGATATATATATATATATATGTGTGTGTGTGTGTGTGTGTGTGTGTGTGTGTGTGTGTGTGTGTGTGTGTGTGTGCAAACATGTAAAATGTAGTTCCATAAATGTGACAATTGAAAATGATCTCATTGGCTCTAAGATAATAGCTTCTACATATTTTTATAGCTTATTGACACTGTAATCTTTGTTTTGAAGATGAAATCCTTGATCTGAGAAATTTGGTACATCTAATTAGGAGGAATGATCACCTTATATCATACATCCCTACTTCATGGGACCTTTTCCCAACAACAAACTGGCTTTCATGCTCAGATAGTTACTGTTTAAACAATAATTTGTTAGTTAACGGAATACTGAATTCAGAGAGTTCCACCATAGATGTAACTTTAGTAAGTGCACCTTTTAGGGTTTAGAAGCAGTGCTCAAGTATTAAGTTTAGAATTCAAAAACTGTTTTAGTGTTTTGTTTTGTTTTTTTTTTGTTGCCAGTATTGGTAATTGTAATATTTCTGTACTTGCTTATATGAAAGCAATATTGCATAGTTTTCATTCTTTAAGAATATGTACTAGCATACATATCACAAAATCCTGGATTTCTAAAACTTAGAACTGAAAATTCATTTAAATGTGAATCAGTTTTTAAAGCTCTGGATATTTCATAAAAAAAAAAAAAAAAAAAAAAAAAAAATCAAATAAATCTGCAATAAAATTATACAGCAGAAAATACTCCATCGTAGATATTGGACTCTTGGAATTACGTCTTCATCTCTTTCAAGCCAAAAATGATGGCTTGGTTGTAACAGCAATGCGTGTTTGATCTGAACACTGTTTGCCCGACTGACAACAACGTAACAGCGAAGTGGTGGGTACGCCCTTTATCCACTATTGTGCAATCATGTAGTTGGTATATATATATATATATATATATATATATATATATATATATATATATATATATATATATATATATATATATATATATATATATATATATATATATATATATGTATATAGGTTGAGAGGATGGCTTAACGTTTTGATTGTTTCTGGCTGTTTTATTCAACAGATAAACATCAATCAGTAAGTAATTATGTATTCAAGATTCACCTCATTATGCATGCAGTTATGTCACAGCACCACAAATACACATATGATACAGATATAGTAAATATCGGTGTAAATGACCTGAGTCACACTTCCCTGGACAATATGAAGAGAGACATGATGGAACTCGTGGAATATGTGTCTGAGGCAGGTATGAACCCAGCCTTGAGCGGCATTCTACCATCACAAAATGTGATGTCACAATACAAATAAAAGATTATTGACTTTTGGTTTAGCTTCTGATGTAATTTTATAATGGGGTGCAATATATATATATATATATATATATATATATATATATATATATATATATATATATATATATATGAATAATTCCCCTTCAGAAGCCTGAATGATCATAAGCTCGAAATTCATAAGCCTGAGACCAAAAGCCTGAAAACTCAAAAGCCTGAAAACACACAAAATACACATACTGACTTTAATGTGGCTTTGCTATTCTTAGTGCTGTGGTGGAAAGTTACGGGGTTGGTTCAGGTAAGTGTGCGATTGTTTTTATGTTAGGATTGGGGCGGGTTAAGTGAGTTAGGGTTAGGGTGAAGGTTGGGCGTGTGTGCAATAGTGACAGACTTTAGGGTTAGGGGCGGTTTAAGCGAGACAGGGTTAGGGCACGGGTTAGGTGAGTGTGGGATAGTGACGGACCTTAGGGTTAGGGTTTGGGTTAAGGTAAGTGGGTAGATAGTAGTGTCTTTGTACTGGCGTATTAGCATTATTTGTATTCTGTGTGTTTTCAGGCTTTTGAGTTTCAGGCTTCTGAGTTTTCAGGCTTTTGAGTTTGCAGGCTTTTGGTTTCAGGCTTATGAATTTTGAGCTTATGATCATTCAGGCTTCTGACGGGGAACTATATATATGAGAGGAGATAGTAGGCAGTCCAAATTGCTTTGCCAAGAATGGCTTGCACCTATCACCCCCCAAGGCTTTTGTATTAATCCTAGTCCATGCCCATAGTGCCTTCTTTAGGCAAAATGTCCATGACAACAAACCAAACTCATAAACACACAAAAACATACTTGGAGGCTCTAAATAAAAATCTGCCTAAGCAGCAGAGACCTCCAAAGCAGACACCCAAGCAACCGCTACCCCAAAACAAAACACGTGCAACACATAGCTCACAAAGCCAGTGTGCCGAACAGTCACAGCCTTTAAGGCTAAACAACACACCTGATACACTTGTAATAGGTAACTCTATCGTCAGGCACACTGACGTCCCGCTCACCAGGCTGAACAAGGAGAAGGTCACGGTGAGCTGCCTGTCGGGCACTAGGATCCGCCACATAACACAAGCACTCAGGTCACTCCAAGGCAAGTACAAATATGACTCAGTCATTGTCCATGCTGGTGTGAATGACCTGAGATGTACCTCCCTGGACTACATGAAAAGAGACATAGAGGAGCTCTCTGAGCATGTAGCCCAGGCCGGTATGACCCTTACCTTGAGTAGCATCTTACCCTCACCAAGAATGATGCCACAGTATGAAGACAAGATTTGCAATTTCAACAATTGGCTTAAGTATTGGTGTCATTCAAAGGGGATCCAATGCCTGTCAGCCTGGGATGACATGCTCGACAAGCCACGATGCTTCGCTAGGGATGGCTTGCACCTGTCACCCCTGGGCTTTCGGATATTGGCAAAGGCTCTTGCTATCCCCATAGTGCCTTTTTTAGGCAAGGCTCAAAAGACAAACCCACCTCCATAGGTATCACAAGGGATAAGAAACTAAGAGTAATGCTACTCAACGTCAGAAGTCTAAACCTCAAGATGCACGCACTCGAAACTCTCCTTAGCATGGAGAACATCGATATCTGTGCAGTAACAGAAACCTGGTTCAAGGCTCTCGAGAGCACCCCAGCACTACCAGGTTATACCTCATACCATGCTTTTCGGCCCCAAAACTTGGACTGAACCACAAAAGGAGGGGGAGTATCAATATTCGTCAAAGATACCCACACCTCCAGGTTGGTGGCACAGCACGAAGCATCAGAGACTATCCATGTGCAACTAACAGTGGGTAAAACTGCCTTCCAGTTTATAGCCTGCTACAGACCACCCTTCCAAACCCAGGAACCCCACTCGGCCTTCCTGAGAACACTGGGAAATATGAAGGTCTCTCCAAACACCATTATATTGGGTGACTTCAACTACCCAACCATAGACTGGGAGCATTACTCTAGCTCCAATACCCTAGCCCAAAGGTTCCTAGAATTTATAAAATCAAATGCTATGGAACAACTTGTTACCACTCCCACAAGAGGGGAAAACATACTGGACCTGATCATCACCAAAATGGGGACTCTATGCTCCAGACCAGAAGTGTATCCCTCACTGGTAAGATCAGACCATAAACTAATCTCACTGAATATTCACATCCCAACCCCACCCCATGCCCAGAAAACCACAGAGAAAAACTTCTCTAAAGCAAATTTCACACTCCTCAAAACCGAGGTGGAATCCTTCAAAGCCCCCGGGCCTGTGGATAATACGGCCCAGACCACAAAATCCTTTATAAACGCATTCTATGAACACCTTCAGGAATGCATGGATCATGCAATCCCAAATAAAACCAAGACCCAATCCTCCAAAGGCAGACGTCCTGTCTGGTGGACCCCAGCCATAAACAAACTATACAATAGAAGGAGGAAGCTACTACATGACAGAGCAAAATCCCAAAAAGGGAAGGCATCTCTGATCAGTATTAGCAAAAAACTACGGGCAGTCATAAAATCGTCTAAGGCCAGCTTTGAGAGAAAAATTGCACAGGACACTAAGGATAATCACAAGGCTTTCTTTAGTTATGTTAGGAACCTGGGTGGGAATTCCCAGATATGCTCAGAATTAGTCCAAAATGACAAAAAATACACCGAACCCACAGACATTGCCAACATCCTAGCTGACAGGTTCAGCGCAAACTTCTCCCCCCCTCCCCACCAAAAGGGCTAATATCCATCCCAGCAGAGTGCTGCCCTGACATCTCAGATGCTCAGGTAAGAGCTGCCCTCTCCAAAGCAAAAAACACAGCATCAATGGGACCAGACGGCGTCCCGGGCTGCGTCCTACATGAACTCCAAGAAGAGCTAAACCCAAACCTAAAACTACTGTTCAATCTCAGCCTTACTACAGGATATGTACCCAAAGAGTGGCGTACAGCAACAGTGGTCCCTCTCCACAAAGGTGGTGCCTCAACAGATCCTGGAAACTATCGCCCCATAAGTCTCACTAGCTTGGTCTGCAAAGCTATGGAAAGGATCATCATGGACCTTATAAATAAAGATATTGGGGACCTACAGACACTGGATCCTGCCCAGTTCGGCTTTGTTAAGGGCAGATCCTGCCTCTTAAACCTGGTTGATTTCTTTGAAACAGTCACCAAGGCCATTGACAAGGCGAAGGTGGTCCACACAGCCTACCTGGACCTCGCAAAAGCCTTCGATACAATACCCCACTCAGGCATTATAGATAAGCTCACCAGCTTAAATATAAACCCCTATGTCACTAGATGGGTTGCAAACTGGCTCAAGGACAGAAACCACATGGTTAAAATAGCTGGAGCCATGTCAGACTCCAAACCAGTTACAAGTGGAATCCCACAAGGCTCAGTCTTGGGACCTCTCTTGTTCGGTATATATTTCTCGGAGGTACAGGCCAACATGGAAGGACTGTGGCTGACCAAGTTCGCAGATGACTGCAAACTGGGCGCCATAATAGACTCTCCAGCCGACACAAGCATCCTCCAAAAGGGCCTCATAGAAACAGACAACTGGTGCCAGAGCTATGGCCACAAGCTAAATGCCAAAAAGTGTATAGTCATCCCCTTTGGCAAAAACAAAGTGCCCACAAATTACCACATAGGTGGTAATCCATTAAGTACAGAAGAAGTAATTAGGGACCTGGAGACCCAAGTTGATAGCAATCTCTCATTTGACAACCACGTGGCCAAAGTGGTTAGAAAAACATTTTATATAGCCCACCTAATCATGAAGGGATTGACATCTAGATCAGAGGAGGTCATCGTGCCTCTTTACTCATCCCTCATCAGGCCCATAATTGAGTACAATGCCCCTTTTGGGATGTACCTTACCAGACACCTGCAGCACCTGGAAAGACCCCAAAAGTTCCTCACCAAGAGGATCAAGGGGCTCAAACAGATGCCGTATGCTGCCCGGTTAAAGAAACTCCAGCTCTACTCAGTGGCATACCACTTGCTCAGAGGCGATCTGTGCCTGACGTATAAAGCCATGTCCAACCTGGAATTAATGGACATGTTGCACCTCAGAAAATCCAAATCCCATCGAGCTACGCGCTCGAGGGACTTAAACCTCAGCACTGAAATAAATAGGACATGCTGGAGGACAGATTCATAACCCAGAGGATCCCTTCACTCTGGATTAAAATCCCAGTCCAGGTTAGGCAGAGTCCCTCATTGACTCTCTTCAAGAGGAATCTTGATGAGTGGATGGGAGATCGTAGGTTTACCCCGGGTATCACTTCTCTGTCACTCTTAGACAGAGGCACAGTATACTAACCTCGAAAAAGGGCATAGCAAAATTAATTTAAAATGGGTGGCGAAAGCCATACACACTCTAGCTAGGCTTATAAATGCCCTAGGGCAGATAGCCTAGTATGAACCTATGAACCTATGAACCTATTTCTAAATCATACAACATAACAAAACACAATCCAGATAACATAAAAAGTATTGCTGCTCAAAGCTAGAAGCCTTAACAAAAATCTCCACTCCATACAAGCATTCCTTACCCTGGAAATAAAAAAAAATTGATATAGACATCATCACAGTGACCTTGCTCAAAATTAGTGAGGGTACTCTATCAGTCCAGGACTTCACTGCCTCCCAAAAATTCCGTCCCATCCGATTAGATGAAGGCAGTAAAGACAGTGGTGTCTCCATGTTCTTAAAAAGCAGCTTCACCTCCAGACTCATTAAACAAGATAATGACCTGGAACTTTTCTAAGTCCAACTTATTACTAACAATCATATCATAGCTAACTCTGAGAACCCCTCTGTGTCCTGCTCAACCCATTCCTCCTGCCTAACCAGTATGTAATCCTTGTGCATTGAGCCAAATAGAGTTCTCCCTTGAAACTTCACGTACCCTTCCATTAACTTGGGCATACACATCCTCAAACATGTATGCACAGAAACGTCTGATTTCTTCAATCCAAATTGTGTGAACCAGTTAGTCTGCACACCAACCAGGTGCAATAAAATCCTGGACTTAGTCCTTACAAATATGGGTCAGTTTCCCACGATCAATTATAACTTCCTCCCTGGTTAAATCTGACCACAAATCAGTCATAGTCACCTGAAGTTTGAAGTCGGAAGCATCTTCCAATACCTCAGTATTCAGAGATTATGCCAAGGTTCATCTACTAAAACCAAGTGATGACCTAACTAAATTCAAACACCACCTCCATCCTGATGACCTACCACTTACTTGGAATCCTTCATTGCCGAATTCTATGCACATGTAAATAGCTGCATAGATGCATCTATCACTCCCAGAAGTAAATAAAAGGCAAAATTGACCCCCCCATGGCAGAACCCTAATTTAAATGCTCTGTGTAATAAAAGAAAAAAATCATTGCATGTAAAAGTAAATTAGCTCTCAGGATTCCAATAACATTCTTGTTAAATTTAAGAAGGAACTTTGGACCGTGAGTGAGTCAACCATAGCCAGATATGAATAACAATAGTGACCCAGGTGAAGAATAACCAAAAAGTCTTCTTTTACTAGTTGGAAATTTCAGAAACAATGTCCAGCACTATGTAGAGATAATAGTAAATAATATCCCACACTCAGACCTAGAGATCATAGCCAATCTACTAGTGGATAAATTCAGTTCAAACTTCTCCCGTTTTCCCATACTATGCTGTATTCCCAGTTCACATACCTTCATCTACATCCTCTCAAATCTTCCAAGAAAAAGTCCTCAAGGTGTTATTCAAGGCCAAGAACACTACTACTAAGAGGCCAGATAAGATATTGTGCCTTTTTCTGGTCAATTGGAAGCATGACTCATCAGGCCATCTACAGAGGTTATTGCATATCAGTCTCTAAACAGGCATCATGCTAGATGAATGGTGGGCAGCAACAGTCATCCCCCCTGCACAAAGGTGGGACATCAACAGACCCAGGTAATTATAGACCCATAAGCCTGCTCAATCTCATCTATATAGCTATGGAAAGGATCATTATGAAATGAATACATAAGGGCATAGGTAACGGACAAACTCTTGTCCCAAGGCAGATCAGATTCATCAAGGGCAGATCTGCCTACTTAACCTGGTTGACTTTTTTGAGAAAGTTATTGAAGCAATAGATGAAAGCAAATCAATACACACTGCATATCTAGAGTTTGCAAAGGCATTCCAAACAATTTCACACTCAGGTATGGTACATAAACTTGCTCAGTGAAATGGAAGTCCCTCTGCAACTCACTGGATAGTAAACTGTCTCACAAATAGAACCCAGGAAATTAGGGTTGGTGGTTCTACCTCCTCCAAAAGACCTATCACCAGTGGTGTACCTTACGCTTTTAGTCTTTGGACAACTTCTATTTGGCATTTACTTCGTGGATATTGAAAAAATGTTAAATGTTTATAGCTGACTATGTTTGCAGATGACTGTAAACTTGGTGCCATCATAAACTACCTAGAGGGCAACACTATCCTCCAAGAGGGCCTTTCCCAAGGAAATAGATACTTTCAAAACTGTGGACTAAAACTAAATTCCAAGAAATGTGTAATTGTATCCTTTGTCAAGCATGATTTCCCTTGTAAATATCACATTGACATCCCACCCTGAAAGCTGATCATGCAGTCCGGCTCAGTCATGTAGTCAGGGATCAATCATGTGATCAGGGATTGGTCATGTAGTCAGGGATCGGTCATGCAGTCAGGGATCAATAATGTAGTCAGGGATCCATCATGTAGTCAGGGATCAATAATGTAGTCAGGGATTGAGCATGTAGTCAAGGATCAATCATGTAGTCAGGGCTCGGTCATGTAGTCAAGGATCAATCATGCAGTCAGGGATCTGGGAACTTATGTGGACAATGAATCCTCCTTGATTACCAAGTATCTATTGTAAGGAAGTCCTTCTTCATTGCACATATTATATCTAAATGTTTACTGTTAATCATTCAGCTGTAGTTGACTCTCATCAGGCCGACCATTAAATATAATAATGCCCCATTCAGTATGTGCCTGTCCAAACACTTGTCACAGGTTGAGCTACCTAGAGGGAGATAATGACCTGGAACTTTTCTAAGTCCAACTTATTACTAACAATCATATCATAGCTAACTCTGAGAACCCCTCTGTGTCCTGCTCAACCCATTCCTCCTGCCTAACCAGTATGTAATCCTTGTGCATTGAGCCAAATAGAGTTCTCCCTTGAAACTTCACGTACCCTTCCATTAACTTGGGCATACACATCCTCAAACATGTATGCACAGAAACGTCTGATTTCTTCAATCCAAATTGTGTGAACCAGTTAGTCTGCACACCAACCAGGTGCAATAAAATCCTGGACTTAGTCCTTACAAATATGGGTCAGTTTCCCACGATCAATTATAACTTCCTCCCTGGTTAAATCTGACCACAAATCAGTCATAGTCACCTGAAGTTTGAAGTCGGAAGCATCTTCCAATACCTCAGTATTCAGAGATTATGCCAAGGTTCATCTACTAAAACCAAGTGATGACCTAACTAAATTCAAACACCACCTCCATCCTGATGACCTACCACTTACTTGGAATCCTTCATTGCCGAATTCTATGCACATGTAAATAGCTGCATAGATGCATCTATCACTCCCAGAAGTAAATAAAAGGCAAAATTGACCCCCCCATGGCAGAACCCTAATTTAAATGCTCTGTGTAATAAAAGAAAAAAATCATTGCATGTAAAAGTAAATTAGCTCTCAGGATTCCAATAACATTCTTGTTAAATTTAAGAAGGAACTTTGGACCGTGAGTGAGTCAACCATAGCCAGATATGAATAACAATAGTGACCCAGGTGAAGAATAACCAAAAAGTCTTCTTTTACTAGTTGGAAATTTCAGAAACAATGTCCAGCACTATGTAGAGATAATAGTAAATAATATCCCACACTCAGACCTAGAGATCATAGCCAATCTACTAGTGGATAAATTCAGTTCAAACTTCTCCCGTTTTCCCATACTATGCTGTATTCCCAGTTCACATACCTTCATCTACATCCTCTCAAATCTTCCAAGAAAAAGTCCTCAAGGTGTTATTCAAGGCCAAGAACACTACTACTAAGAGGCCAGATAAGATATTGTGCCTTTTTCTGGTCAATTGGAAGCATGACTCATCAGGCCATCTACAGAGGTTATTGCATATCAGTCTCTAAACAGGCATCATGCTAGATGAATGGTGGGCAGCAACAGTCATCCCCCCTGCACAAAGGTGGGACATCAACAGACCCAGGTAATTATAGACCCATAAGCCTGCTCAATCTCATCTATATAGCTATGGAAAGGATCATTATGAAATGAATACATAAGGGCATAGGTAACGGACAAACTCTTGTCCCAAGGCAGATCAGATTCATCAAGGGCAGATCTGCCTACTTAACCTGGTTGACTTTTTTGAGAAAGTTATTGAAGCAATAGATGAAAGCAAATCAATACACACTGCATATCTAGAGTTTGCAAAGGCATTCCAAACAATTTCACACTCAGGTATGGTACATAAACTTGCTCAGTGAAATGGAAGTCCCTCTGCAACTCACTGGATAGTAAACTGTCTCACAAATAGAACCCAGGAAATTAGGGTTGGTGGTTCTACCTCCTCCAAAAGACCTATCACCAGTGGTGTACCTTACGTTTTAGTCTTTGGACAACTTCTATTTGGCATTTACTTCGTGGATATTGAAAAAAAATGTTAAATGTTTATAGCTGACTATGTTTGCAGATGACTGTAAACTTGGTGCCATCATAAACTACCTAGAGGGCAACACTATCCTCCAAGAGGGCCTTTCCCAAGGAAATAGATACTTTCAAAACTGTGGACTAAAACTAAATTCCAAGAAATGTGTAATTGTATCCTTTGTCAAGCATGATTTCCCTTGTAAATATCACATTGACATCCCACCCTGAAAGCTGATCATGCAGTCCGGGCTCAGTCATGTAGTCAGGGATCAATCATGTGATCAGGGATTGGTCATGTAGTCAGGGATCGGTCATGCAGTCAGGGATCAATAATGTAGTCAGGGATCCATCATGTAGTCAGGGATCAATAATGTAGTCAGGGATTGAGCATGTAGTCAAGGATCAATCATGTAGTCAGGGCTCGGTCATGTAGTCAAGGATCAATCATGCAGTCAGGGATCTGGGAACTTATGTGGACAATGAATCCTCCTTGATTACCAAGTATCTATTGTAAGGAAGTCCTTCTTCATTGCACATATTATATCTAAATGTTTACTGTTAATCATTCAGCTGTAGTTGACTCTCATCAGGCCGACCATTAAATATAATAATGCCCCATTCAGTATGTGCCTGTCCAAACACTTGTCACAGGTTGAGCTGCTGCAATGTTTTCTCACTAAAAAAATCAAAAGTTGAATCATAAAATCTATGCAGACCATCTCAAGGACTTATCCCTTTTCTCAGTAGTATAACATGGTACTAAGAGGTGACCTCTGCCTTACATATAGAGCCTCAGCAGACACTACCCTGCCAGACTTATTACACATTTGCAAGTCCAGTGGTAGGGTGAATACATTCCAAAGGGATCTTATTCTCTTCTGCAACATAAATGCAACATGTTGGAGGGACTGGTATATGTCACAGAGAATACATCTTCTATGGTACCATCTTCCACTGCACATAAAGCAAAGCACATCTCTTACTCTAGTCAAATGTGGTTTTGGATGAATAGATGGGAAACTGCAAACTCATTCCCAGTTTAGCACCCATGCCCCTCATGGATAGGGGTAACAAGAAAATGTCTGAAAGTATATTTGTTAAGCAAACAAGATAATATCTTAATATAACAAATCTGTGAGATTTATCTTAATAGACCTTTCTAAGACCTTTGATATGATATGATAATTCAAAAATTATTTACTGGGAAAATAAATGGGATTGTTTATATGAGCAACGAACAGAGTTTGAGGTATCTTTATTTATTTATTTTTTTTCTTATAGAATTATAAGACAAGATTGCTATGTATGTATAAATGTTTTATGAAGCAAACAGCTGGAGGAAACATTGGGTGTACTGATTCTTAGACATATGGGTATCACAAGGAATAACTATTTGTTAGTTAACTTAGGCAATATGAAATCAAAACCAGGTAGAGTTTTTTTTCGTTATACAGTAGGTAGGAAATGGAATGTTTTACCTAAGGAATTGTGATGTGCTGATAATCTAAAAAACGTAAAAGATAATTACATTATTGGATTGGGCACAAAGCACACTGGACTCATTCTTCTTGGAGTATGGCTTATAGTAACCCCATATGATGTCATATAACCAATTGTAATGTTGCAACACTGTAACATTGATAGACCACTCAACCAAAAATAATTCATCACCCAAATCAAACTATCACCTTTCCAAACTTGCTCGGTAATTACTTACATATGCAACAAATCCAAGTAGTCATATGGAATAATACCACATTGCAGCCCCAAAACATAAGCTCAGGTATTCCTCAAGGATCACTGCTTAACCTGTTATTATTTAATAGTTTAAAAACATGCCACAGGCATGAAAAACATAGAAATCATTCAAAATATTGATAATACCAGCCTATACATTGCATCAAATGCTACATCAGCAATTAATAAATCACTACAAATTGCTTTTGACAATATACAGGATTGGCTAATTACCTACAAATTTTTGTTCATTATATATAAAAGCGAGGCAATGCTTTTGTCCTGAAAAAGAATGATCCTGAACCTACCATCTTTTACTACTCCTCAGTACTTACTAAACACTGTGATTCACTCATAAATTCAAAGGAGGGCATCATCAAAACTCACACTGTGCATCTGACCATTCCTTAAGAACATACCAGTGGATATAACTTAAAAGAAACAACTGGTCAGAGTTTGTTTTTTTTAACACAACTTACTGTCCATAGATTGAATACTGCTTCCTTAATCCAATAACACCCAAACAAATTCCTGGACACAAATCACTCTTACACTGAAATGCCTCTTATTGTCATCTTAAGACTTCCAACAAACTACACATCTCCCTTCATTCACTCACACAGTAAACACATAGATATCCAATTCCCAACCTCAGTACTATGACTAAGGAATAATGTGCCATTGTTCTTACAAACCATCGGCACCCAAGGTACAATAAAAGTTAAACTGAAGCATTTCCTTACAACCCATTGACAATGTAATTATAATGAACAAAACAATCTCACTGTATAATTAGCCATTGCCAAGTCAACACTACTAGAACCAACCAGTTGTCTATCATCCATTTATTTAGTTTGCACCTGTGGTTTTCAACTCTTCTGCCTTCAAATAACTTTTTTTACTCATCCCAATGAGAAACTGTGTTGCACTTTACTGTACTATCATGATATTATGTTTATAAGTGTATTGTGCTAATGAGGGAAAATGACACATTGTTGAAAAGTATAGGTACCTTCTTATGACACTTGTGTTAAATTTAATTTAATGGAGAAGTCATTAAGTTCTGTTATGATACTGTCCATACATTTTTGCTTGAAATTAACTATGCAGATTAATGTAAAAATGGGTTTTCTTTTGGGCCCTCTGCAGAAAATTGGACTCATACCTGGTTGGACTATCTCAGCAAACAAATGTAAATAAAAAAAAAATATTTAAAAAAAATTGCATAGATGGCCTTTAGTTATTTTCATTTTAACTTTCTGCTGAAATGGGACACCTAAGCATACCCTCATAAGAAGCTCAAAGAATTGTTTAATACTGACAGTTATTAGCATGTTTCTGACTATATCCCTAAATCTTTCACTCAAATCATTTGCTTGTGGCCACACTGGCAAGACTCTCCTGTGTTTGTAATATAGGTACAAGGCAAAATCAATAAAGTGTTGGACATTTGATTATCCTGAGAATGATTGCTGCACCATATGGTGAGAATATTTTATTCATCATGGGATGAGCAGTTTGTTGATTCAGTAGATAACATAGACTACATTACCAGAAATCTGCTGTTATTATTGATTTTCACCAAAAACACATAGTGTGGTTGCTAAAAGTTAATAAAACATACATTACTTTCTGTCCCAATCTGTAATAACAATGCTGATGCAGCTACTTATTTGGAACTTCTGCTTAACATATTTGCTTGGCAAAAGCTTGTCAAACAGCTGTACAATATGGCCTCAGTGGGTCTGTCAGCCAGGAAAGGAAATTGTAATCTGTGGAGTATATGTATTTATTTACTGCATTTGTTTACTGGGATAGTCCATCTGGGTAGACAAGCTGCCCCTTTTCAGCAGAGGTCCTGGGAAAAAAGCTTGACAATAAAATAAGTAAACAGTAAAACAATACATAATACATTTTTGACATTAAACATACATACATTTTAGGTCAATATAAGTTAGTCACAGTTTGATAAACATTTTTTGCACCTGATATAGAAATAGCACAAAGTAGAATAAAAAAATGTCATACATTGTTATTATTTATGATTGACATATAATGCAATTTGTTAGAAAGCTTTATGTTAACAGCAGGAAAAAAAATGTGTAAATTGTGAGACTGACAACACAGATAGCAGGTACTCTGAAGTACAAAAATAACACTGGATTGTGGCTGAGAATAGTCTTAGTGTTGGGTTGCTGTACTAAGGTTTGGTGGGAGAATAGAGTGATGAGATTGCTGATGCAGAGTAGCAGGTAAAAACATAGAGAGGGCAAGTGTAGTCCAGGAGAGAGCAGGTGGATGAGAACTGAGGGTAGGTTAGGCTAAGAACTAAGCTCAAGCTTTAGCGAGGGTGAACAGAGTTAGATTCCCTTTCCCCAAGACAGGAGACCACTAAAAACAATCAATGGAGCCCAGTTGGAAGGAAAGAGTGTCAGTGGAGCTGCTGTGGTCTAAGACAAGTGAGCAATAATAGTGGGCGAAGTTCTTTGAATTTGGGCTGTCTAAATGTTTATAAATTAATTACTTAAAAATATTGCCTTCAGACAGATATATAGGTATTCCAACTGGAAACGTCACTTTTATATACATTATAGAACTATTTACCCAGAAGAACACTTATGCAGAAAAAATAAAAATAAAAATGTACTGTGTTTTTTTTTTGCGTAAAGAGGAGGATGAGTGAACTTCGACAATGATGACCTGGGTACAGATACTGTCTCAGAGCTAAATGTGGTTTAAGGAGTGTCTACATAGCTTAAACTGTTAGCAACCTAGCTGCACTAACCTATATGCTATAAGGCTTATTGTATGGAGAGCTCACTCTGATTATAAATCTTTGACTGTAGGCAATATGTTTATCCATAGTGTTTATGTTGTTTACAAACTTCAACATGTTATATGATGCCATGTCTGACAAAACAGCAGTGTTACTAGGGTGTCAGAAGTGAAAACGTATGTCTGTGGAACTAAAGAAATATGCTTACTTTCAAGACTGTATGTGTTTGAAAGTATCAGATGGTATTTTCAGTGGAAAAAATCCCAGTTGCATCCACCAAAAAAATGTTTAATTGCACATATCTGTGGAATCAAACTGAAAGGCTTGGCTACAGAAAGGTGATTTATACTTCACTAAGAATGAACAACCAAGCAGCCTGAAGAAGTATAGTGTGTGACATTTCTGCATATCACCAGGGAACAAACACTGAAGACAATTAACTACATTGCTTTTTTGACAATAAAAATAAAATAGTAGTGATTAAAAAGTTCAGGAATTATTGTGACCCTAGAAAGGACTTGGCAGTTACTTGCCATCTGATCTGTAGAAGGACATCATATTCTACAGTGATCATATATGCTTAATTTTTTCAGATTAAATAATTGTGCCAAAGACTGTGAATTTAATGAATTGTATAATTTATATACAAAAGACATAATCTGTACTTTAATAAATGACAAACCAGGAGACAGGTTTTTAAAAGAAATAGATCTGACCATATCATTAAGTATGGATGCGTGTAGAAAAAGTGAAATTATTACCACACAAAAAAAGTGTGTAAGATAAAATGTAAGTGAAATAAAAATGCAAACTCGAAAATAATAGTAAGACTAAGCAAGAGTAATTGATATGAAATGGAGGGACTCATGAGAATGTGATGGAGCCTTAAAAAGGCCATGAGGCTCAAAGAAAATATTATACAGTTGAAATTAAAACCACATTCAATATGTATGTCTACAACAATGGGAAGAATCATTAGCCTGCTTTTAACAAATTCTGCAGAATCTGTGCAACAAAACAGCATACTGCACAAAGGTGTAACATGAAAGCCACATGGTTCAAAAGAATGTGTATGATGTTGTACAAAAATATAAAAATAACCTGTCAGCTGTTACTACAGAAATAAAACGTCTTGATACAGTGAACTCTGAAAATGCATCAGGGATACTGAGCCTGTCAGAATATTGTCTATAAATGCTAAAAATTAATATAATAAATATTGTTTACACTAGATTAAGTGTAGTATTGAATATTTTAGCTGAAGATAATTTGAAATCATTAGGGTTTAAATGCACCAAAACAGACCTATTCTGTTTGCAAACTTTCCCATCTTGGCAGTTCATATTTTTGCACTTTTTATCATACCACTTTTTTATTTTTAAGTTTTATTCAAAAGTAAGATCATCTTCTCCAATAAAAGGCTGGTAGTTGTAACCTTTTCACAGTTGCCTTCTATTCTACTGATGTTCTTCGTGTTTCACTGTTGCAGTCATTACATTTGAGTTATCTGCTTGCAGTAGCCCTCAGTCGGCCTGATTAACAAATTCTTGGGTCCTGCGTCAGATGCTGTCCCTTCTTCCATGATGTCAAGTCGTCAAGGGTCTAAAACATGCAGCCGATGCCATTACATCAGTCTTTCTTTCCGTGTGGTGCCCAAAGCAGAAGCAGTTTGCAAGTGCCAGTCGTCCGACTCCTGAAATTTTCGTTTTTGAGTTTCAGAACCGAAGTCTTCGACTAAAACTATGTACCCCATTGGGGAAACTTTTTCTTGCTCCTTACTGATGTCAATAAAAGTTAATAATTGCATTACTTGTGGAAAGCAAATACCTCACAAAGATTTTCATTCATACTGTATTTCTTGCCTGGGCCCTGACCATGACATACCTTGCTGTCGGTTTTGTGCTATATTTAATCAGTGCACTATCTTTCGTCGGTATATTTTCGCCTCTAAATATTTCGGTTCTCGGTTTAATTATCCAGAAATGTCATCAGTTAGCCATCCAACTACTGGGATTATGAAAAATTGCAAAGATAAAGACAGAGACAGGCTGCCTAGGTCCAAAGTTGCCAACAATGCTTCTCCTAAGCCAGTCCCCAGTTTGCCAGTACTCAGTGAGGCACTTTCGCAGCCCCTGATACCCACTACTTCTGATTCGCAGGCCTCTACTGAGAACTATTCGGAGTCCAGTATGCTGCAAGATGCTTCAACTGTGGAACCTGCAGATGTCTCTACCTTGTATGGGTCCGGAGCCACTGTGCAGATACCGGCTTCTGAGGGTGCATTCAGGCCTACGGACTTGCATATTAAACTGATGCATCCTTCTTCATTTAGGCCTAAATCTCGAACCATGCCTAAGAAACCGTCGCCCAGGCCGCATGCTCAGGCCTCTATGCCTAAAAACAAATGATAAGAATGGCTGAAGATCTTATAACTTTAATCAGGGGAAGCCAACCTCCCCCTTCTAAGAGACCTAGGACTGAAGTTGTTTATGAATCTTCTGACCAGGATTCTGACTTTTCTGATTCTTCTGATGATCTGGATTTGCCCTTATCTGCTTATGAGGATTCTGATGCAGAGGACTCTATTCTCTCTGCTTCCCTTCCAGAGGATTTTTCTTTTGGTGAAACCTTACATACTCTAAGGGAGTATTTCCACTGGGAAAGACAGAATTTTTCTGATTCAAAAAAGAGGCTTAGGGATTTCTTACTCCTGCCTCAGCATAGGCCTTTAGCTATACCTCCTGTACTAGACATTGTTGATGATGCCTTTTTGGAATCTAGTCTAGCCCCTGATTCTTTGCCTCCTGCACCCAGAAAACCTGACAGATATTACAGGGTTCCTGATTCACACTTTTCTTTTTAAAAATCCTATTGCTGATCCAGAGACTATTTCACAGGGACCCAAAGGCATTAAGGCTTCTACTGCTAAAAATCATACCCCTTCTGATAGAGACTCCAGGACACTGGATAGATGGGGTAAGAAGGTTTACACTTCTGCAACCTTGGTCATTAGGGCTTTAAACTGCCAGTTTCATATGTTAAAGTATCAACAACATGTTATTGGGTTGCTTAAGCAGAAAATGATATTGATTCCTGACTGTGCTGAAAATAAAGATTTACAGGATTGAATGTATTCTGCTGAACAGGTTGGTAAACATACTTTGCAATGTGGATTTGATTCCTTAGAGGCCTCTTGCTAGGCTGCTGTTACTGGGTCTGCACTCAGAAGGCATGCTTGGCTTAAGGAGCAATGTTTTGTTTGATCATGTTAAAGCTAAACTGTTGGATGCTCCCTTAAATCAGGACCGCCTGTTTGGCAACAAAGCTGAGGAAGTTTTTAAAAAGATGGAAGATAAAGCTAAATCTATGCAAACTTTTAAAGATTTCTTGCAAGTTCAAACTCCTAGATTTAGTAGGCACTGGTCCTCTAAGAATTGGTCCTTTCCAGCCCCTTCCAGGTCTTTTCAAGCCAAACCCAGACAAAGCAGAAACCCCAGATTTCAGCCCCAGGGGACAGACAAGACTAAGCAGTGGGGGATTTCCGCAACCAAATCTGGGAGTAATAAGACTCTCCCCTATGGAAAACTGTCTCAATTACTTGCTTTTAAAACTTCCAAGCATTTCCCAACTGAATGCTCCTTTAGGCGGAAAGATTGGTCTGCAGGCCAAAAACTGGGAACTCATTACCCAGGACAAATTGGTTTTAAATATAGTGTCCCAAGGATACAGATTTCACTTCCACACATTACCAACACCAAGCGGACGGCCAGATCTACCCCCAAATCAGTGGGCAGAGGCCCAAAATCAAGTTCTCTCTCTCTTAAGCATGGTGGCTATTCAGTTGGTACCAGAAGAGGAAAAGGGACAAGGTTTCTATTCGAGACTTTTCCTGGTACCCAGAAAAGGCAATACATGGCATCCTATCCTGGACCTGTCTACACTAAACACCTTTCTGGTGATTCCAAAATTCAAAATGCTGACTCTTCACCAGCTGCTTCCTATGTTAGGCAAAGATGCATGGTTGGCAACACTAGACTTAAAAGAAGCATACCTGTACATCCCAATCAGGGAGTCTTGCAGAAGATATCTACGCTTCAAAGCAGGTTACATGCACTATCAGTTCTCTGCACTGCCCTTTGGCTTATCTACTGCACCCATTGTATTCACAAGGTGCCTAGCTCCAGTCATTGCATTTTGCAGGCAAAGAAATATTCAAATATACCCATACCTGGACGATTGTCTAATTCAGGCAGAAAGCCAGGACATACTTTTTAATCATCTGACCTTTGTTCAAAGGGTGCTGACTTGTCTGGGGTACACCATAAATGAAATGAAATCACATCTGGTATCCTGTCAACAAATTATATTCCTGGAAGCAAGCTTGAATACAACTTCGCAGATGGCTTTCCTCACACCAGAGAAACGGATTCATTTGACAACCTACTTCAAACAAGTGGCCACAAAAACCCAGCTATCTGCAAGGCAAATACTGCAAGCCTTGGGATTCATGGCCTCCTGCATTCTTCTAATTCCATATGCAAGGCTGCATATGAGGAAACTACAATGGTATCTCAAAAGCCTATGGTGTCAACATTCACAGGATCTAGAAGCAATGATTCATCTCATACCTTGCCTACGCCTAGAGTTCCTTTGATGGGAATAGGCCTGCCACCAAATTATGGAACTACCATTCACACTACCCCCTACCACCCAAACCTTAACAACAGATGCATCAGACTATGCATGGGGGGCTCACCTGGCAGGGAAGTGCATTCAGGGCAAATAGAACCCAAGTCAAATGCACATGCACATAAATCAAAAGGAAATGTTAGCTGTATAGAATGCTCTCACAGCCTTCAAGGACCACATTCTTCCAGGACAACTAATGGTAAAGATGGACAACACCACTGTCATGTGGTACATAAACAAGCAGGGGGGTACACATTCTTACCCCCTCTGCAGACTAGCCATGGTATTGTGGAACACAGCCTTGAGCTATCAAGTGAATCTACAAGCTCAATTCCTGCCAGGAAAACTAAATACACTGGCACATGGACTAAGCAGAAACCTCATGGACCCACACGAGTGGAAACTGGAACTAAGGATTTTCAACATGTTGACAAGCAAGTGGGGGAGCCCAGATATAGACCTGCTTGCATCCCCCCAGAACCATCAATTGGACAAATTTTGCACAATGATTCCCCACACGCTAGCTTGGAAAGTGGATGCTCTATCCTTCAGTTGGAAAAACCTATCAGTTTATGCCTTTCCTCCTCTGCCTCTGCTCTCCAAGGTGCTACTAAAGATCAAACAGGACAAGCCAAGGATGATTTTAATTGCACCAGACTGGCCACATCAACACTGGTACCCCCTTTTGCGCAGTGTGTCACACTTGGCCCCATGGCACCTGCCTCAGACTCCTTCCCTGTTTTCTCAGCAGGAGAACCAGAATCTGCACCCGTAGCTGCAAACCCTGAACCTAGCAGCCTGGCTAATTATCTAATCTTGCCTTTACCATCCCTCAGTAAATTAGTGATGAATATCATTTTAAAGGCAAGGAGGCCTAGTACTAAAAAAATCTTATGCTGCAAAATGGAAAAATATTGTGCCTGGAATCAATCTCAAGGGATGAGCACAGCAATGCCCAAATTACCTCAACTTCTACAATACTTGACTGAGATACTTCATAAGGGCTTGTCCTTTTCCTTCATCAAAATTCATGCCTCAGCCATTTCAGCTCATTACAGCACAGAGGCCCCCCCCTTCTCTCACCCACTGCTCAAGCAGTTCCTCAGAGGGGCCAAAAATTTAAGGCCACCCAGGAGAGCTCCAACTCCAGCCTGGGACCTTAACATTGTCTTGGAGAAACTCACTCTTCCTCCTTTCAAGCCAGCTGCTACTGCAGATTTAAAATTCCTTTCCTGGAAAAGAGCTTTTCTTTTAGCAATCACTTCTGCAAGAAGGGTATCTGAATTACAGGCCCTTATGGCAGTGGAGCCTTTCATCATCTTTCATGCAGACAGGGTGTCCCTCAGAACCAATCCCTCCTTCATGCCCAAGGTGGTATCCAGTGCGGCTCTTAATCAGTCCATTCATTTGCCTACCTTCTTTCCTAACCCACAGAACAAAGGGGAACAGATACTGCACTCCTTAGATGTGCACAGACAACCTAAATTTTACTTGGACAGGACTAAACCTCAAAGGAAATCTGAACAACTGCTGGTGGCATTTGCTGCAGGGATGGAGGGGAAAGCTATTTCAAAGCAAACCATTTCAAAATGGATAGGCCGCTGCATTCATTTCTGCTATAAGCACCATGGAAAAACTATCCCACAGGGCATCAGACCCCATTCAACCAGGGCTGCATCTACCTCCACAGCCTTTCTCAGAGGCGTTCCTACCAGGGACATCCTAGAAGCTGCTACCTGGAGTTCTGTACATACTTTCACCAAGCATTATCATTTGCCAATTTTCTCTAAATCCAGAGCTGGCTTTGCCACTGCAGTCTTGCAGAGTCTTATAGCTGGTCCTAATTCTATTTAAATTCCTCCTCCCAACCTTAGCTTTGGGAATCTACCCAAATGTAATGACTGCAACAGTGAAACACGAAGAACATAGTACAGTTGTGTACACTTACCATAAATGTAGATGCTCGAGTGTATTCACTGTTGCAGTCCTGGTTACCTTCCCTTCAGCCCCCTTTCTTCTTTTGGCTATATCTTTACTCTCCCTTACTATGCTCAAAAAGCTTTTTGGTGTATTTGCTTTTTTGTTGGAGGTATATCCTTGTAATTATAGATTTAATTGCTTCCCATTAAGGGGGCACCTGACATCTGGGGCAAAATAATCTGATGTAATGGTGTCGGCTGCATGTTTTATACCCCTGAAAACCTGACATCATGGAAGAAGGGACAGCATCCGACGCAGGACCCAAGACTTTGTTAATCAGGTTGACTGGGGGCTACTACAAGCAGATAACCCAAATGTAATGACTGCAACAGTGAATACACTTGAACATACACAGCTGTACTTTATCTTTAAGTCATTTGCATGACTTACAGTTAATAGTTCTCTTTGGTTCTCTTATCCCTGTACCTACTATCCTTTCCTTGTCTCTTACTATATTCCATAATTTTCTAGTAAATGTGTTCATCAACAAATCAAATAACACAGGTCTATAAAGGCACTGCTGACTTGCACCATTTAATATATCTGTCTTTTTTATTGTTACAATTCCATGTTGGAAACTGTGCAATCTTCATGCATGGCACACTTTCTTTTTATTCTTACATCAGTGATTTCTGTTACTATACCTTTTTCTAAATGTTAAAAACACTGTTCCGTGGCAGCAGCCATCCACACAAGAAACACATTAATAAATCAGATTACATGATTTTGTCTATTTGAAGTGGATTTCTTCAGTCTAGTTGGTTGCTTAACATGTCTTTCTTAAATACATGCAGGAAGGTCACGTGATTAACGATCAGGTGAAACCGATCATATGGTAATGGATGTTAGACAAAATATAAAAAGACAAGATCAAAATCAATAATAAAATTGCTTCTGTACATAGAAATACAGATATATAATTGTATAATTATGAACAAATAAAACACATAAGAAAAGTAGCCATGTGTAAAAGCTGGTGAAAATTATGCAAACTTACAGTTTTGTACTTCTTAGTTTCAATGCCCTTGTTATTGATAAATGTTCATTGATCTAGAATTGTTGGGTTGTATTAATGCACAGCTTCCTCACCAGCTTCCTTTATTCTAGCAGTGAGTCTTAACATCTACCCCTGACATTCATAGCAAATTTCTCTAGCACAAAGTATAAAAGCTTTTTACATTTGCTACAAACTCAATGCATGTTTAAAAATGACATTAAATAGCAACTTTCTCTTGTGCAAAAAATAAAAGCTTTTTCCATTTTGTGAATCTTCGGTGGTGGTGCTGCGGTAGGGTTGTCACCTCACAGTAAGACGCTGACCAGTTCGACTCTCAGCTAGAGCGTCTTCTGCATGAAGACATGCGTGAATGGGCTTACCTTCATTGAAGGTTGTGTGTCAGGGCTGGCAACTCAGCACGTAAAAATCACCTGCCAATCATTAGCAGACCGGAGTTCTGCTGTGGTGACCCCTGACCGGGAAAAGCCGTAAGACACAACAACAACATGCCAATGTGTGTGTAAAAAGGACGTTTTTGTTTGTGTTTTTTTTTGATAATGTCTTTGTAATGTTTATATATTCTGTGCCTCGGTGGTCTTTCCATTTTGCACATTTAGAAACCATTACATGATAAAAAAAAATGACAGATAAATGACTCCATTAGTTTCACAATTACATCATCCTGGACACTTTAGAAATTTGTCATAACTGATTTCTGATATACTGGTGATATCATAAATGTACTTAGCAATTCCCATGTTTGGCCATTTGTTTCTCATTGTAATTGTTTTTTTTTTTCCACTGGGCATAACTCCTGAACATTGTTCCAGACTCTGTTTGACATTACAGGATCTGTGAAAGACAAATATTGGTGCAGTGCCTAACATGTTACGTTCACTGGCCAATGCCATATTCTGGTTTTGCCTCACAATGTCGTTAATGCTTTCATTGTCAACAGAAAATGGTAATAGCATAACTGCAGTTTTATCCACCCTGCTATGGGTGTGTGCAATCTATCATTACTATCATTTCTTAATATTGGCTTGAATCTGGTCCATTTATTTTTGAAGAATTTCATCCTTAACTTTTTCTAGTAAACATTATGAACAGTCTTTTCCTTGAAAGATTGCTAATAGTGTAGATGTTTCCTTGTCAAAAAAGTCATAATTGATTATTAACCTAGAGAGGTGAATTAAATGTCATTTAATGATGCTGGATTTTTGTTGTGGTGGGTGATAACTTCATAAATGTAATTGCATTTGTCATTTTTGGGTATTTGTGTCTTCCTGTAATTGTTTTTTTTTTTTGGGGGGGGGGGTATAGAGCCCTAACCTTGTTCCAGTGAATGGACAATGGTCATAACATGGCTCTGGTTTTATCCAATAAATGTCCATTTGACATTTTCATGTAATGAAAATGGAATGTTGCATCACTTAAAGAATTTTGGAATCACATTACGAACAGCACCATTTAAAAAAAATCGCTAGTAAACTCAGTGCTGCTCAGATAGACTTCATTGATGTTTGATCTTCAGGGAGTAGGCTAGAAAATGTTTTCAATCCACTGTATTACAGGAGTCCACTTTTTCAAATTCTTATTTACTTTTTAAAGCTACCTTTTTAATAAATCCTCCAAAGAACATCTCTATAAAGATTTCAAATACTGTTGTTTTCAACGTATTTTCTATTGGTACATTCTTTGCTGCATAAGTTCTCCATGTAAAATATCTATAGTTAGATACTATCTTCCATGTATATAGTGTACATATAAAGCATGCCTCACTTAAGACTGTGAAGAATTATATTATTAAATTGTAATTTCCTCATTCTTTAACATGCACTGCATGTACGTACATATCTATTGTATTGTAAGCATATATTTTTCTAATACATTTTATGCCCAGGTTGTGAATGAAAAGGGTCAACTGACCAGTTCACTTTCCTGGTAAACAAATTTTGAATTAACTGACCAGCTAACTAAATATTGCTCAAGCCTACCGCTTTTAAATATTATATCTAATGACCCAACTTAGTGGTATTTGTATGCCTGACAGGAAATGTTTCCTTAGAGCTAATGAAGCAATTAGGGTTTTAAACAATGTGCATGAACTTTACAAGGGCAGTCAGAAGATAGCACAATTTACAAACAGAAAAGTAAAAAGGAATGTGCAAACAATGTAACACACATATGTTAGTAAGGGCAATTTTTTGCACATAGAGAAACTCTCCCCTGTTTTTGACATAAGAAGCTTTGCATGTCATATATGCTCACTGATTGCAACACTTGCATCAGATATAGTTTATCAAAAGGAAGGGACTCTTTTATTTCCATACATCCAGCACAATTTCAAGTCTGAATCCTTTGTTTACTTTTCTGACACTCTGCTGTTGACATTTGACATGTATTTATTACATAAATAAGGGTATTCACACAGACCAACAAGGAGCAGTCAATTAAGTTAAAAGCAAATTAAATGCACAATCCTAAAAGATATTTTTAGACAAAAGCAGCATATTTTTCATTGGACTACCATAGCACTTAAAGTGTTACTTTCTCCAAGGTACAGCAGTCTTAGCGATCATTACAGATTCATAGGTAGTGAAGAGCCTATCCCAATTTCCCAAACACCCCAGAGCATACTATCTTGATAAGGGGCTTGCTAAGTCACACTGCAGTCAAATGGTAGCTAGTGGAATCAAACCCTGGATTACAGCAATCAGCTTATTACCAGCTCACAGTCCTGATCCTTTGCTGTGCCAGGCTAAACATGTTAATATAGTACAGAGAACATGGGCTTCTATGTGAGCAGTATGATGGGACTTCATCTGCTAGAACAAAACTTTTTACTGCTTTATTAACATAAATTTTGTCTGGGAATGCTGATTTCGCAGTACCAACTGAGCCAAAAAGGACTTAAAGAGTTATACTTCGTTTGACAAGTTGTACTAATGTTCACAAGAAGTTTAATTCAACGCATTATTTCTGAAGTAGCATTAAATGCAAGTTGTTTTCTAGTGTATATCAACAACAGCATATCATGTTTTAACTCACTGTACTTTATTGCTACGAACAGCTGGAAAATAATAAAACATTTTTGTTTTTCAAGTATCCATTGCTGATTGTCAGACAGAAATAAGACTGACTGTATTTGTATGAGATGTTTCACAAGCCAATGCTATTTTATATTTGTCATTACAAATCAACAGAAGGAGCCTCACAAGGAGAGATGACACTACAGTAATGTGTATGTGGATATATACATACCTGGTCAAAATGTACAGGGTCTGTTCAGTTACATTATATAAATTAAGTATCATTAGCATGAAAATTATGTTTATAACTTATACTGCTACAACCTAATTAGATAGCATAATCCATATTCACCTTGTTGATACTATTTACCGTAGATATGAAGCTATCATATTGTTTATGTTGCAAAATATTATGTATATGCTATACACAGGTTCTGACAATGTTCTGCATCAGCGAAAATATTTTTTTCTTAATTTTAATACCCATATGACTGAAACATTTTTATTTTATTTATTTTTATTTATTTATTTTGTTTGACGATTCTATTTGGGATTCATTTTCAGTGTTAAAGTCATTTACTAAAATATTCAAAACATGTTGGTGGAATATGCAGTGTACTTCCTTTTCTGTGTTGCTTGTACATTTCTTTCATTATAATTATGTATACGTTTCAATTAATTAGCTCTCAGTTCTATATATTTCTCTGTTTTTTTTACTCATGATGCCTCAACCTTTTCATAGATGAAATGCCTTTCACGTGACTGCATACCTGAGACAACAGGGTTATTATCAAGGATGCTCACAAAAAGAGTAAAACAGTATTTCTAGTAAATGACTTTAACACTGAAAATGAATCCCATTAAAACAAATGAAACACAAGAGAATGTCTGCATATATCTGAAACACAGACAGAAGAGGGAGTGTAGTGTCCTTCTTCACAATCTGTAATCCTAAAGAATACTGTTTGCCAGACTGGGACTTTTGCTTCATTAGTATTTATCATGTGGTCTAAAGAAAAACAAGACTTAATTAGCTCTTTACAGCTTACAGAAGTAATAATTGTAGGATATTATGCCAATCTGAACAGTTCAAGAAGTAAATGTGCTTCACATATTTTGTCTGTTGAACTGCAAACACATTGCATACTTTAGAATTCATTATGTAGTGTTTATTTGTAGAATTATGCTATATTTTTCAAGCAGCACAAAGTGAGTTTAGGATTTGTTTTTACAGCTCCATCTTAATCAGCACTCACTTTATGTAATTACGCATTGTCCCAGTGGACTTCATTTCATTTTAATCCAGCTGATAAAACAATACTTCTGCAAAGAGTTATGCCTAATGATTAAGACAACATTAGAACTGTTTTCAACAGTAGGAATAAAAGACCTTGTCACTGATTAATGTTTTTCAAGCAAATGTATGGAAGATAACCTTTTCCTGAGAGGACCATTACTTGGACTGATGACAAGTTGCTGTGCCCTAAGAGACACAAGAGAAAAACATATGCCAAATGGTGCTGAATGTGATTGCTGAAAAACAAACTTAGGAAAAGTGAGTATTGTTAGTCTGGAATGTAAGTGTTAACCATGTAATTCTCACTGGTTTTGTTTTTACAAGGGAAAATAAATGTGTTTTTTTCCTTTGTATCTTATGTATAAAATTTATGCACACTAACATTTTTCAAGAAAGCTGATGAAATTTTGTTGTTGGAGTCTGTGAACACTGAACATAGCAGTCAGATTTAAATACAGGTAGTATTATTACACTATTCTGTCCGATAAATTCTTGAAGTAGTAATTCAGCAGCAATATTTTTCATCAGGCCTCTCTATGTATTGTAAATAGTTAAATTTTCCCTTCATTTATTTCAAGTTTTTTGTACTATCATTATTTTATAATATGTTAATATTTATTATTTATGTTTAAAATAAATAAATGTTTCTTTATGTAAATATTACTAAAGGGGAAGCTTTCATACTAGTTTTGTAACAGTTACACATCTTTTATTTTTGTCAGTTTGAAAACAAAGAACAAGAATTACATAGCCTAGCCTGTCAAACATTTTCCTGCCATTCAATTTGCCTTGCATAAATCACAATATGAACTATAAAGCTAGACAAACAAATGGGTATATATTTCAAATGTGCATTATGTTCAACATGAGCAGCATTTTTCTACAATTATTTCAGGGGCAGTTTTAGTAGCTGAAAGTTAGTAAAAAATAAATAAAAACTGTCGGTGCCTTATTTCTGATGAGGGCTAAACAAATGTTAGAAAGTATTACACAACTTACGTCATTTGCCACCACTGTAACAACATGCCTAGTGTTTAATATCATAAAGAAACATAATATATGGTGATGATACAGCCATCTATTCATTGTGATTATATGTCGCACTGTTGCCAGAGAATGTGACTATGATTAAATCAGGGAGGAACTGTTTCACAGGTGATGTGCTTAAAAATTAGTTAAGCAGAGTATAAATCTTTGACAATATAGGATAGGACATATGGGTCTATATTAGATCACCGAATGCTTAAAAAAGTGAACAGTGATTAATCAACTCTATGTAAGCGAAAGCTTACAATGTCGAACTGTCAGAACAGCAATTTTTTTCCAAGGGAAAAAAATCGCTGTGCCAACAAAAAAAAAAAAAATAAAAAACAAAACACTTTAAACATTACATTAAGTGGGGGGCTTCACCCACCACACCCCCCTACTTAAATATACCAACTCTGAGACTGCACTACAGTGCCAAAAATGGCAAAGTAATGAAGTGGCCAAGCAAATTAGTTCCCGGGGAAAGAATTTGCTTAAAAGCCGCTTCGATATTTTGCCATTTCAGTCTTTTAAGTTCGACCAAGACGCATTCAAAAGAATGCATCTTCGTCTTCTAATAGGAACCTGGACATACATATGCAAAGTGCTAAAGTGGTCATTGCTCCTATGTCAGATTTACAATGAGACAGAAAATGTTAGATAAATGATTCAGCGAGGTTATTCCCTGATACTTGACTACTGACTTTATTGAGATCTATGTGAGTTATCAGTTCCATTATGAGCTGCAGAACTTTCTGAGGCCATGACAGGTAACTATAGGAAATACATGCATAGTGCCAGTTGTACCTTTGGGGTGAAAATGCACTGTTTGTGAGAAAACACAGACCCCATGCCCTGCCCTATAGCACTGCTCAGATGCGTATTTAGTAGAATTATCTGGTATGGTAAGTCAGAGTGATGACTTTATTGTAACTAATGTAATATTTAGTTGTATATTGTTTGTTTGATTTTTCTTATAGAAGTTGAGTTAAAATCTCTTTGAATTCTGTGGTATGTGATTTTGATTATCCTTTTTAGAATTCTTTAATTATTTGTAACTGAAATGGATTCCTTATGCTATTAATGATTTGCTAAGCAGACATATCTTGTACAGTGTACTAAATGCTATGTATATTTAAAGGTAATGTCCAATAACACTGGTGATCTGTATTCCTCATGTAGAAGCTGGATGATCTGCTTACCATTATTAGTAATAAATCTAGACTTAATGATGATGATTGCACTTGTGCAACTGGCACTGCTTGGAGAACTGTTGTTGCTTATATTAATGACAGGCTAATAAGATAAATAATATTATGCAGAGTGCGAATAGAACACAATTAGGAAAGGAAGTGTCCACTGTCAGGAAAGGTCAATCAACCAATAGTAAACATGATGCTATAGATGACAACTTTGGAATTCTGGAGACAAGTATTCTGTGGTCACCGGATTCAGATCATGACGAAGAAAAAATAAAAAGGAAGAAAAAGTGATTAATGTCTATAATGCAAAGAGGATCTATAGTAAAATGACACTGCTTTGTTATGTAACGCATAGATAACAGGTAGCAATAGCATTGTTCTAACAGAAAACCTTTAGTCCACAGAAAAAAACAACATTCAGCCAAAAGAAGAGGTAGAAAAAAGTGGCAAGGGGCAGGTTAAAAGGAAGAAATCAAAACTGAACTTAGAAGGATTGAAGAACATTACTGTAAGGGAAAAAAAGGAGAACTGTATAAAGTTGGCAACATGGCTTGAGCTGTGGAAGTACAAAGCCAGCTGCATCAGAACTGTTATGCTTGCAAATGTAGTAAGTAATGAAAACAGTAGGAATAATAAGACTAATGGTGATGAAGAGCTTCAACGTTTTTCTTGAGCGTGTTGAACACTGTTTAGTTTGTCTGTCCAGCTTATTTAGTTCAGTTTTTAAAGTTATAGCTTGACCTCTTTTCCATTTCTCTCACCTTAATCAAGTGTCTTGCTCTAATGGAAATATAACCTCCAAATGCTGTGTGTCTAGATCCTGAAGTTAAACATTTTTTTTCTTTTGCATTTAATTTCTTTTTCGAAACGTGTCACATTCTTAGTGCAGTTTTTCCACTGAAGGCATCACTCCAATATGTTTTGCACAGTGACTGTTCTGCTACCATATAATCTATTATTAACCTTCTGTGCAGTGGTTTTGATTTCAGTTTGGCAGAATTATCCAGCAACAATTTAACCTTTATAACCCCATGACCATTGCACACCAACAGTGGTAAAACTTAGCATGAAGTAACGGTAATTTCCTTAGAAATCCGAAGAATGTCTAGTATGTTTGGTTTCCTGGTAGGATTTTTTACAATCTGAAACAATTGCTGTTCTGGAAAACACACTATAAATAAGATCATTCATTCCTTTGTAACAATCGATATTACTGAATTAAAAGTTAAACATTGTTCAGGTCTGGTCTAAAATGTTGTACCTGTAATTGGAGAGTCAGGTATTTCAGGAACTACTGCTTACATACGCAGAGAAGATAATGAACATCAAATAGTGTTATGCTTGCCAAGAGCAAAAATACAGGATGCAAGAAAGGCATTTGAATGCCTTAATGTAAGGAAGTATGGACATGTTTTTATTCATGTTGGTACAAATGATTTCGTCTGCAATTACCCTCTGACTGTTGCAGGGAATTTATAGCCTTCTTAGATGGCATATCTTGTACAGGTGTTATGACATATTTTTCACTAATCACATATAGAAAAAGAGAGTCAGGTAACCATGAATGGAAAGATTTTTTGGTGGGTAGATATCTACATAAAAAATGCCCATTTTAAAAAATGGAAATGTGTAGAGCATCTGAGTCTAATTTTGGGTAATGTGTTCAGACAAGATGGTGTGCACTTGTCAAGATCAGGGAAGAGAATTTTTGCAGCAGATATTATAGCAATAGCCCTTTCACATTATGCAGTGATAACACTGTATCAAAGAGTTACATGTTCATAGGTTCAGAGGTTCATAGGTAAGTACTAGGCTATCTGCCCAAGGGCATTTATAAGCCTAGCCAGAGTGTGTTGGCTTTCCCCACCCCTTAGATTAGTTCCCTGCACCTCTGTCCAGCAGAGCCACTGCAGTGATCCCCGGGGTAAATTTTCTGTTTCCCATCCACCCGTCAAGGTTTCTCTTGAAGAGTGATAGTGAGGGGCTCTGCCTGATGTATATTGGAATCTTGTTTCAAAGCATGGGGAGTCTCTGGGTCAGGAATCTATCCCTCCAGCATGTCCTATTTATCATTGTGGTAAGGTTTATATCCCTAGAGCGTGTGGCTCTCAGGGATTTGTTTGTTTTTTTTTTTTTTTTAGGTGGAGCATATCCATCAATTTTGGGTTGGACATGGCTTTGTATGTCAAGCAGAGACCACCTCTAAGTAAGCGGTATGCAACCGAGTACAGCTGGAGTTTCTTTAGTCGGGCTGCATAGGTCATTTGTTTGAGGCCAGTAATCCTCTTGATGTGGTACATTTGTGGTCTTTCCAGCTGTTGCAGGTGTCTTGTAAGGTACATCCCAAATGGGATGTTGTATTCTATAATGGGTCTAATAAGTGTTGAGTAGAGTGGCACAATAACCTCCCTTGTTCTGGATGTGAACCCTTTTGAGATTAGGTGAGCCACGTATAAGGATTTTCTAACCACCTTGGCAATATGATTATCAAAGGAGAGATTGCTATCTACTTGGGTCCCTAGAGCCCTTATTACATTTTCTGTATTTAGGGGACTACCACCTATGTGGTAGTTTGCAGGTACTTTGTTTTTTCCAAAGGGGATGACTATGCAATTTTGGCATTCAGTTTGAGGCCATGATTTTGACACCAGGTATCCGTCTCAGTAAGACCCTTCTGGAGGGTGTCTGTATCAGCTGGAGAATCAATTATGGTCTCTAGTTTGCAGTTGTCTGTGAACTTGGTCAGTCAAAGTCCTCCTGTGCTTTCCTGTACCTCTGAGAAGTATATACCAAACAGGAGGGGTCCTAGGACTGAGCCCTGGGGGACGCCACTTGTAACCGGTTTAGAGTCGGACCTAAAGTCTGCAACTCTCACCATGTGGGTTCTGTCCGTGAGCCAATTTGCAACCCATCTCGTGACGTAGGGGTTAATGTTCAGGTTGGTGAGTTTGTCTATAATACCAGAATGGGGAATGGTGTCGAAAGCCTTTGCGAGGTCTAGGTAGGCTGTGTGGACCTCCTTACCCTCATCTAATGCCTTGGTAACTGTCTCAAAGAAGTCCACCAGGTTTAGGAGGCATGATCTGCCCTTATCAAAGCCAAACTGGGTGGGGTCCAAAGTTTGGAGGTTCCCAATGTCTCTGTTAATGAGTTCCATGATGATGCGCTCCATAGCCTTGGAGACCAGTCTAGTCAGGCTTATAGGGCGATAGTTCCCTGGGTCCATTGTGGTGCCACTTTTGTGGAGTGGGATAACTGTTGCTGTGCGCCACTCTGTGGGTATGTAGCCTGTAGAGAGGCTGAGTTTGAACAATGAGTTTAGGTGAGGGGTTAGTTCATTTTGGAGCTCTTGTAAGACACTGCCTGGGACACCGTCCGGTCCCATTGAGGCTGTGTTTTTGGCTTTGGATAGGGCTGTTTTCACCTGTGTGTCGGTGATTGCCAGGGCCTTACATTCTTTTGGTATGGTTATGGGCCCTTTAGGGGGTGAGAGGGGTGTGAAGTTTGCACTGAACCTGTCTGCCAAAATGTTGGCAATATTAGTCGGTTCAGTGTATTTTGTGCCATTCTGCACCAACTAAGAGCAGATCTGAGAGTTTCCACTTAGGTTCTTGACAGAGTTAAAGAATGCTTTGTGGTTATCTTTGTAGTCCTTGGCAATTTTTCTTTCGAAGCTAGCCTTGGATGTTTTAATGAGGGATTGTAGTTTCTTGCTGATACTGACTAGGGATGTCTTTCCTTCTAGGGATTTTGCTCTTATCTGTACTAGTTTCCTCCTTCTATTGTAGAGCCTGTTTATGGCAGGGGTCCACCAGACTGGTTTCCTTTTCTTGGATGAGTGAGTCTTGGTTTTACTTGGGATAGCATGATCCATGCATTCCTGCAGATGATCATAGAGTGTCTTTGTATAGGTTTCAGTAGCTTGGACAACATTGTCCATTAGCGTGGGAGCTGTGAAACGTTTGACCTCGGTCTGAAGCAATGTGAAGTTTGCTTTTGAAACGTTTTTCATGGTGGTTTCCTTGATTGGGGGCGGAATGTGAATATCCAGAGTGATTAGTCTATGGTCTGATCTAACCAGCAAGGAGTTGATGTCAGGTGTGGAACACCGGTTGCCCATGTTGGTGATGACCTTGATGTCAGGTGTGGAACAATGGTTGCCCATGTTGGTGATGACCAAGTCCAATATGTTGTTCCCTCTGGTGGGAGTGTTGACCAGTTGATCCAGGGCATTCGAGTTTATAAATTCTAGGAATCGTTGGGCAAGGGAGTTAGTACTTGAGTAGTTCTCCCAGTTAATGTTTGGGTAGTTGAAATCACCCAGTATTAGGGTGTTTGGTAGGACTTCATATTTCCCAGTGTCTCCAGAAATGTGGAATGGGGGTCCTGGGTCATGGTGTGTGATCTGTAGCAAGCTACAATTTGGATTGTAGTTTGGCCTGTTGTTAGTTGCACTTGGATGATCTCTGATGCATCGTGCTGTGCCACTAACCTGGAGGTGTGAGTATCCTTGATGAATATGGATACACCCCCACCATGTGCTATCTTATTGCTTAGATAAGCACTGAAAATGTTAATTACTTGTATATTATAAGTCCTCACATACAGCCAGCATCTTAGGAAAAATCATACTGAATGCACCAGCTTTACAGATCTGTAACTGTTAATATGCCATTAGTGGTTATTTCGGTATTAACTGTCTCCAGAAACAACTTGCATTCACAACAACAAGCACAACCTTACTCTCATTGCTATTGAAAGAACCAGGTAAATATTTCTGCAGACAGTCACAAAGCATTAGGTTGGATTTTAGCCAGTCATCTGAAAAGGTCTTATTCTCACCTTAGTTGAGTGATAGATGCTCATTTCTGTTCCGCATGGATTTCAAATGGTGCAGACTCTTACAAACATTCCTGTTATGTCATATATACAGAGTCACTGGAATCATTGCCTTATTATATATATGTTTTATAGGAAACAAATTAGCACTTGGCATGCTAATGCAAACAAAGATTGCATATGAAAACTAAAATCACTAAGGACCCAAAACATCTAGAATAGGTGAAGTTTAGAAGTAAATACAAAAAGGAGGTAAAAGTGCTGAAAATCACCCACTGTATGTTAATAGCACAAAATCACCCACTGTATGTGTTAATAGAGCACCCTGTTTAATAAATCCAGAGACTTCTGGAACCACATCAACTGTATCTCTAATTGCAGTAAAATGAAGATGACGTTTCTTATTTTTAATTACTCCTAACAATATTACAGATAATGTAAACATTGCCGACACTGTTGCCTCACTATTCACTAATGCACCCACAAGCTCTATAGTTTCTGTTCACTATAACTTCCTAGTTTTACGAGTCTGATCTCCCATATGAAATAGAATGATTAAAAAACAAGTTTCCATGTTCCTTGAAAAAGTCTAGATTGCTTTTCTGATGAAAGAGGATATTTCAGGTGCTACAGTTCTACCAAATTATGGTTTGAAGAAAATTCTATAAATAACTGACATCTCTTTTATAACAGTCAGAGGGAAAATGCCACTCAAATGAATACTGAATCCATCAATCCATCCACAACTCATTTTCTCCATTGTTGTACATGGGGTTGAGGTGTTACTTCAACACTGACAGTCATCTATAACCAAGATTCACAGCACTGGGTGACTAGCCCTATCACAGTTATTATTCATACCACATACAAATGGCCAATTTGGAGTATTCAATCCACCTACTGCATGTCTTCGAAATATGGGAGGAAATTGGAGCACCCTGGAGAAAACCCATGCCTACACAGGAAAGCCATACAGACTCTGGACAGAAAGCACCCCTGCTGGGAATCAAAGTTGAGAATCTCTTTCTGTGAAGTTCCCCTCAGAAATATTTAGAATGGAACCCAGCTCTTCAAATAAATCATGCAGCTTAAAACAATGTGATATTCAATAACTATGTGTAGACTGAGACTAGTATATAACTAGTTATCTGGTCATGTACTTTTAGTAGTAATATCCCATCACTGGGTTATACATTTTTAACACAGTATGCTGATGCCATGAATTATGATCAGATTTATAAATACATGAGTTAAAAATATAGAAGTATTCTAACAATGCATATCGCATTTATTATGTTAGAGACAGAAGGGGAAATAGTGGAACAGGTTAATAGCTTCAAGCATTTGGGAGAGATGGTTAAGGACAAGTGAAGTTTGAATGAGAAGGTCAAAACTAGAATTAAAGGGGCTGCATACAACTGGAACAGAGTGTCAGGGGTAGCGTATAACAGAAGAATGGCAAAGACACTGAAAAGTAAAGCGTATAAAACAGTGGTGTAACCAGTCCTACCATATGGTATAGAAACCTTGTCAGTAAAGGAAGAGTAGGCCAGGATACTAGAGCTGATGGAGATGAAGTGCCTGAGATAGGTGGTAGGATGTACACTATGGGACAACTGAAGAAATGAGGACATCAAAGCAGAATCCAAAGTAGCTCCAGTTGCAGCAAAGGTCAAAGAGAACAGATTATGATGATTTGAGCACATGTGCAGAAACGCAGATAAAGTCTGGTGAAGAACATTTGGGACAAACAGGAAACAAGCAAGACAAAACAAAGGCATTCAACCAAGAGGTGAATGGATTGCATGAGAGAAGACTTGCGGCAGTCAGGCATGAGTGCTGAAGAAGGTAGGAGAGTGGTATTGAATCAAGAGAGATGGAGTTAGATGATACAACATCTCAACCCCATGTAGAAAATGGCAAAAGGGGGGAGGGTTGATGGTGATGATAATGATGATTGACACATCTTATTTTGAAGTGGATAATGCTTACCTGGATTTAGATAACATTCCTGATGACTTGAAATGTGTCAATCAACATGACCCAAATATTTCAACAAGTTCCTCTTCTTTTCAGGTGGCTCACACCATTTATACTGTAAGAAGTAATAAACATAACCTTTTCTGTTAAATCTCAGGCAGCCAGCAAGACCCCCTCCCTTTCAAAATCAAGGAAGATTAAGTTAAAGAAGAAAATGTATAAACAAAAAAATCTAAAAAAAAAACACAAAAGTTAGATATTGTAGGCTTAGAATGATGTCCTCTAGCAGAACTATAGTGATTTTAAGTTAGCAGATACGGAGTGGCTAGCTCTGTTTTTACCTCATTTAATGAGCTAGGAAGTAATGTCAGTCCCTTATTGACAGTTTTCAGAACTGCCACTCGGACCATGATTGTAACTTTTTGCCTTAACTGCTTCATTTTCTTAGCCAAAGTTGCTCATAATTTCACAATGCAAGAAAGTTGTTCTCTTGTTATTTTTTAGTAGGAATGCTTGGTGAGCAGTTTCATTTTATATCTCCCATAACTATAGTTTCTCCAAAAGAACTGTCAGTTATCTATGCTTGAGTATTCAACAGGCTTCAGGGGTTACTTTGGTGGAATTATTATGAAGTGTTAATATTTGTTTATGTGCACATTTAGTATGAATAACCTCCATGTGCAAGGGGTGGAGGTTTTACTAGGACACAAATATGTTGGAGTTTTCGTTACCATAAATTGTTCTGTCACCTGCTGTTTTAATGTGTGCCTCTGCCTTAATAATGAGTACTCATTTATGGAAATTCTCATAGGGGGAAACATGATGTTTTACCCATATCTCGGTGACTACAACTAAACTGGATTGACAAAAATCAACAAAAACCTCAAGTTGGTTGGGTTGGTTGCAGATGTGACATGTACTTAAATAAATACAGATAAAATGTGAATTTAAGTGAATAGACTTTAGCTGTGATCCAGGCTAACTCAGGGGGTGATAAATGTGTTTAGGCAAGTATAGATAGGTAATTTGTGGTGCTAACTACTTTACAGTGGTTATGTCTATAGACAGTAGCAGATCAGTATTGCAGAAGGATGTCACAGATAACTAATTTTATCATTTGATATAATCATGGGATAGGAGGCCTATTATGATTTGTATTATTCTCAGAGTACTGTATCCTATGATGAGACATTTAGAAGTTGTCTTTTTTTTTTTTTTTTTTTTTTACATATGGTCTGCAAGAGTGACTTTATATCAGCCCGAATACAGTAAGAGAAAGGAAGTACTAAGCAATGTGACACTTTATTTTCCTTCAAATGAGAAATGGATGTTTGGATGAGTTGTGTGAAATTCACTTCCTGTCTTGACTGGCTTGACCCTCCTTGAGAAAAGGAGCTTGGTTTGAGGTGGGTACTGGCGAGGTGTAAATGTTTTTTGACTCAGTTGCCGTGTAAGTTCCCTGATTCCTCTTCTTACATTGATGGTGTTTATTCAAAGGTCAAACACTGACTTAGTTACAGGCTTTAATGACGAAGAAGTTGTGAAGTGAAAGTGAAGCAGTTGTACCAAGGCCTATTCCGCCATGATAAAAAGTATGCTACAAATCATTAAATACTGTAATTGCTTGTTTTGTAGGGTAGCTGGATACAAGTACACATTACACTCACTCTCGCACACATGCAAAGCCTCATATCCATATACAGATATGCACACATAGGCTCATAAAGACACATACTCCATTTACCACTGGCAATTCAATCTGGTGATTGCTTGACTATGACAAAGTGATACTAGTGTACTAGTGGTCAGTTGTTTTCACAAACAGTACTTCCCCAAAATTGAATGAAGGAAATTCTGTCCATAATAATTTATTTCCACATATTTAACACACATATATAAATACAGCAACATTCTAGAATTATAATACAAAGCTGTGATTAAGTGACAGTTGTGGTTAGCTGCATTTAAATACAGACTGCTTCACCCTAGAATGTCCACTTTCTCTATCTCTGTGGACAGCTTTGCTATATGATTGTAATCAGTGGTTCCATACATACATACATACTTATTGACACTAACAATTCTGATCAATTAGAAACTGTGATCAAATGAAAAGTGTTCATCAGCTTTTGAATGCAGACTACTTACTGCTATCCCAAGTATGATGACTGTTGGGACTAGATACACCTCAGAAAGTTCATCGTAATTAAGTGAATGTCAGTTTCTACATACAACCAGACACTAACACACAAATACACACACATACACAAACGTGCATACATGCATACACATGCACACCCACTCATACTCACATGCACACATGGACACACACACACACACACACACACACACACGCACACACGCACACACGCACACACGCACACACGCACACACACACACACA
>NC_056725.1:1519249192-1519346692 GCF_019279795.1 Protopterus annectens | reverse complement strand
CCCCAGAAATGACCCATTCAGTCTTCATCAAGGTGCTGTTTTTTGATATTTTCACTGTTTGGGTTTGGACACCTTGGCTTCTTATTTGTTTCTTGCACCAAGATGCTATCCTCCAAAAAAAGGAAGCCAATCTGGTGGTCCCCTGTCATAAACAAACTGTACAACAGAAGGAAGAAACTGTTGCAAAAGAGAGTCAAATCACATGAGTGGAGGAGCTCCCTGGTCAGCCTCAGTAAGAAGCTGAGATCCCTTATAAGATCCTCCAAAGCTAGCTACGAAAACAAAATTGCCACTAAATCCAAAGACAACCACAAGGCATTCTATAGCTATGTCAAGAATCTAGATGGCAACACCCAGATCTGCTCTGAGTTACAGCACAAAGGCACGAAAATTACAGAACCAACTGATATTGCCAACATCCTGATAGATAGGTTCAGTGCTAACTTTACCCCCCCTCTCACTCCCTAAATGGCTCATATCTATACAGGAAGAATGCAGAGTCCCTGTAATCACAACTAGACAGGTAAAAGCTGCACTTTCTAAAGCCAAAAACACAGCATCCATGGGACAACATACCAGGCTGCATTTTACACAAACTTCAGAATGAACTGGCTCCCCACTTAAGCACCATGTTCAATAATAGCCTTGCATCAGGCTTTGTGCCCACTGAATGGCACACAGCAACAGTTATCCCACTCCACAAAGGGAGAGCCACCACTGATCCCGGGGACTATCGACCTATTAGCCTGAAGAGCCTGGTCTGCAAGGCCATGGAATGTATCATCATGGAACTCATAAACAAAGACATTGGTAACCTCCAAACTCTGGATCCCACCCAGTTTGGGTTTGTGAAAGGCAGATCATGTCTCCTGAACCTGATCGACTTCTTTGAGGCAGTCACCAAAGCCGTGGATGAGGGTAAGGTGGTTCACACAGCCTATCTCGACCTCGCCAAGGCTTTCGACACCATCCCCCATTCTGGAATTATAGCTAAACTTACTAAACTAGGTATAAATCCCTACATCACAAGATGGGTTGCCAACTGGCTCACTGACAGAACCCACACTGTAAAAGTAGCAGACTCCAAATCTGACCTCAAAGCAGTGACAAGTGAAGTACCACAGGGTTCCATCCTGGGACCTCTCCTGTTTGGTATCTACTTCGCTGAAGTACAGGCTAACACAGAAGGCCTCTGGCTAATGAAGTTTGCAGATGACTGGAAACTAGGAGCCATAGTCAAGTACCCAAATGATGTGGACATCCTACAGAAAGGCCTCACTGAGACAGATGCCTGGTGTCAGAGCCATGGCCTCAAGCTCAATGCCAAAAAGTACAGTGTCATCCCCTTTGGTAAAAACTCTGTACCCATGAACTACCACATAGGCAGCAATCTACTTAACACCAAAAGCATGATAAGAGACCTTGGGACCCAGGTGGACAGTAGTCTCTCCTTTGATAGTCACATCACCACAATAGTCAGGAAGTCCTTCTACGTGGCACACCTCATCATAAAAGGGTTCTCCTCCAGGAAAAAAAGAGGTCATTGTTGCCCTCTACTTGACACTCATTAGAATCATTATAGAGTACAATGCCCCTCTTGGAATGTACCTCACAAGACATCTGGAGCAGCTGGAAAGGCCACAGAAGTACTTCACAAAGAGTATTACTGGCCTCAAACTAATGCCTTATACTGACCGCCTCAAAAAACTCCAGCTTTACTCCGTAGCATATCTCCTACTTCGAGTTGATCTCTGCCTAACATATAAAGCTATGTCAAACCCAGAGCTGTTGGACATGCTACACCTAAAGAAATCCCAATCCCTCCAAGCTACATGCTCTAGGGACCTAAACCTTGTCACCACAATAAACAGGACATGCTGGAGGGATAGATTCCTGACCCAGAGACTTCCTATACTCTGGAAAAGGTTACCCATCTATGTCAAGCAAAGTTCTTCATTAGCATTCTTCAAGAAAAATCTTGATGAGTGGATGGGAAATAGGAAATACACCCCGGGATCACTTCTGTGTCTCTGCTCGACAGTGGCACAGGAAAATAACTTTCTTGGGTGGCGTAAACCATGGAACCTTGCTGGCTAGGCTTATGTAGGCCCTTGGGCCGATAGCCTAGTACCTACCTATGAACCTATATATATATATATATATATATATATATATATATATATATATACAGTAAGGCAATGGGTAAGGGATACATCAGAAAGGGAAATTAGTAAGAAATAAGCAAAAACATATATGTTTTTAGCACTTATCTTAAACGATGCTTGAGAGATGGACAACCATGTCTTTTGATGGAAGCAGCAAATGAGATCTGAGGTAGCTGGGGTTGGTGCATTTTGGGTAAGGGAGAAGCTTGAGAGTTTTTGGTTGCCACCAACTTTAGCAACGGCCAAGTCAGATCCGAGGGATCGGCTCAGAACCCAACAGTTGAGGACAGAATGAAAGTTGACAACAGATGGGTGGCTTAATGGTGAAGGTGTTTGACTTACAAATCCAAGGTGCAGCGTTTGAGCCTCACAAGGGATAATTGGCTAGGCTTGAAAGGGCAGTTAGCTTAGTACTAACCTACAAACCTATACATGCGCATGAGTACACACTTTCTCTTTCTCTCTGTAGAGACACACGTGTGTGTGTGTGTTTAATTCTGCTTGCAATAACAAAAGCAATCTCTAGAATCAGATTTTCATTTTTAAGTCCAGGTTTATTTACAAAGATGAAGATAAAGTTACCCTCTTGCAAAGGTTTTGGGAGTAAATGAAAAGACACCCAGTCACAAATTCACTGCCAGTCTTTTGAACACATATTTTTTTTAGCAAATACTGTTGTAAATGCAAGTCCACAAAACTTAGCCTATTTACAGTGGTTCATAGAGATTTTTTTCCAAATTCAGTTTAATGAGGCCACTTTTCAGTCAGTACATGTTCAGTATTCCTTTGTAATGATTATGTATGTTTTCCCAGATGTGACCAGTAAGGTAAACAATACTTAAAACATACTACTCTCCTTTTGTTCAACAGTCTTTTTCAGTTTCTCTTTTGTAGGACAACAGCTGCTATTCCTTTTTCAGGTTTCATGGAGACCTTCTAAACTATCTTCATCCTCTGCACACACAGACATGCACACACAAACCATCTGAAAATAAGCTTGAGAGAGGTACTCTGTGCACTGTATTGCCTGAAAACTTTGACACAGTCTTCAGCTCCTGTCCCCCTTAACAGGAAATTTTCTGGTGCACTATGTCACTTTGCAAGTTTAGTTGGGTGCGAAATATTATTAAAGAGACAATGTTACAGATTACAGGAGATATACAAAATCTGCACACAGGCTGCCCCATTTTTTCTGCTACAAAACCTGCACACAGGCTGCTCCACTTTTTCTGCTCATTAATGTGTGACATATGATAGCTGTGCAGCTGATGTTTGGAAAACCCAGAAGGTATTTTGATGAGCTTCTCTCAAAATACATTGCCACATCAATCCCATCTGCCTTTGCTGAATAGTTCATCATATCCTTAGATAATCAATGTATAGTTACATATGTGAATGGTTTACCTTCTGTTCACATACAGTGCATATTTTATTAGTCGGAGACCTACTATTTGGCAGTAACCACTTCTTATTCGTGCATTGATTATGTCTTCTTCACTGCTGTGCCTACATTTTACTTAATATGCTCCAGACTCCTGCTTAATACTCCAAAATAACAGGTAACTGAGAGCAATAGCTGAAAAGAATTAAAACTCAATAAGGAAGTGTAAATGAGGGTGCACCCTGCCTTCCAACTGTTCAGAGTTTTGTAGAATATCCAGATTTTTGTAATCATATGTTTGGTCTGTTCTTCATAAAATTAGTGGTTTTCTTAACTGCTTTCTAAATAGGCCTGTTCTGATGCTATTACTGCATGTTTACATAGAGATCTCAGACCGGTTCAGCATTTTGAGCCTTTGAGTTATGAACTGTGTATTACAATGGCTGTGGGTTAGATTTCCCCCCTCTTGCTTGTATAGTATGATATGCTCACAGTTTCAAGTCACGTTTATTGTCATTCTTAGTAATACACCAACAACTTTGTCATATACACATCTGTGTGAGTCGCATGTTTTCTATTCTAGTCTCATTTTGTCTGGCACACGCTATTACTGTGTGTTTGGCAAAAGACTGTATTGTTACTGTGCAGGTAACTTGATCTATGAATACATTGCCTTTTATTTTACAAGTAATAATAGCTGTGGATTCAATGTCCCCATTAGATGTTTGCTGTGTCATCACCAGAGATTTGGGGTTTGTGTTTATTGCTCTATGTGTAGTACCTATACTATTGTGAGATAAAAGTAGGTATGACCTCTTTTTTTCTTCATACACAAAACATTATGTCACACACATCATTATTGTGCATTTTGACAACAGCCTTCAGTATACTTGCAGAAGTCACAACACGCAATCAGCCTATCCTTTTATATTTCATGAGTTGATTTCTGTGAGTTCAATCCTCCAAGAGATGAATAATGTGACATCATTGTTACTTTGGGTTGGATGTTTAGTGTTCATTCAATTAATTATGCATCATCTGACAATCAGAATAAGGATACATAGCAGTTGCCTTTTTCATTGTGTCTGTTCTTCCTTCTTTCTTGCTATCCTTTGTTTATTTATTTATTTTTTTATTTTATATTGATATCTTGATATATATATATATATATATATATATATATATATATATATATATTTTTCATAGATATGTGTATATATATATATATATATATATATATATATATATACTTATTTATTTTATACTTCTGTGCAGTAGCTTCCAGATCTGCACTCATTCCTCCAGGAATGCCTGTCAGCTCACCACCAGTGGAAGCAACAACACCACCACCAGCGTCCAGATTGGTGTCCCAGGCTGCCGCAGTTACCTCCACACAGCATGCAGCTCATACATGCAACTAGTCCTACGTAAGATGTTGCTTCACCCTGCCAATAGTAGTAACAGTGGAGGTGTCAATTTTGTCACTTGGTGGCAGCTGGAATAAATATTGGGGGGGAATAATCAACAGGAGGTTGGATGCCTTCATTGGCTGGCTAGAGAATCTCTTCCAGTGATTCATTTTATTGTTTCCCTGCCACACTGGTTCCAGCATACAAGTCAAGGTGATGAATAAGTTCCCAGGTGCTCCCTGCTGTCAGTTCCTCAGTCCATCATACCCTCAGTCCTGGTTTCCCCCTCCACGTTGTGTTTACATCCATCCATGTTTGTTGCCCAGTACTCCCCATCACCATTCTCTTTTCCGCGGTGTGTCTGGTGCCCCTTTTTCCTCATGTTACCTCACCTCATTGTTTCAGCACCTTCCCTGTCAGTCTTGTTTATCCTCTGTGTTTGATTGTGTCCTTCTACTACCTACCTTAACCCTCTTACCTTCCTGTTATTGCCCTTACTACATCCCCCAACTTACCACTGCTCATATATATATATATATATGAAAATGGGCACCTGACACAACAAAAGAGTTACCTTTCTTCACTACCTCCATCCTGCTCATTCCTTAATATTTCACTCTGTGCTTCAGCTTCTTCCTGCTTCCCCCCTTTCATCACTTTCCTATATTCACATTTCCATCCCTTATTTTGGTCAAACAATAGATCAGCACACATGTATCATGGCCCTTTAAGGCTTCCATATTAATTCTCCTTCTTGAAGCTACATTGCATGTGGGATCATACACAGCTTCATCGTGGTATTGGGACAACTAATGAAGACTGCTTGCAGTCAATGTGGGGTATTTAATGAACTCACGTCCTTGTGTTGTTTTGCACTACATTCATTCTTAATGAGCTTCAGGCCTCACTTTGCAAACAAGGTAAACAATTCACTAGCTTTTTGAATCCCAGAGAATGTGTCCAGACCTATTATTGCTATGCTTTCTCATACAGGCAAAATGAAAACATTTGTAAAACAGTTTAGATATAGGGTCCACTTACAGTTTTAAGCCAGATGAGTCTTTTTTGACAATTATTTAAGAATAAGAAGTGAAACAACTGTTAGATTTTTTTACAGGAAACAGTTTCAAAGCTACCATTAAATACCTCTTCACCTTGAGGGTAGCTTAAATGAAGGGCACTCAGAATGTCATATATCCTGATTTTGTTGGGAACAATATATATGCTGAGAGACTCCTCCCTCCCAAAGACGGGAAAGACTGTGAATATGTTGCACCAGTGATTGTATCGAGATCCCCACCATCTCACCATCTAAGTTTCCAACACCAAAAAAAAAGAAGTAACTTGGAAAATTGAAAGTAGAATTTCAGAAGGATCAATAACTCAATTAACATGCTAGCCTTCAAGAAACAAGTCTTCTATATTATTATTGCTCTCTCTCTCTCTCTCTGTCTCTGTCTTGTTTTGGAAATAGCAGTGTTGAGGATTTCACCTTAGAGTTCACCCACCATCTTCTACTTCTTATATCAAGGGACTTCTACAGAACTCCCAATGTAAACAAACAAAAAAAAAAACAATAACATTATAAACTGTCGAAGCACAACTTAAAAAAGCAGTAAAAACTAAATAGCAATACAATAGGGGGTTGGGAGCTGGTATAATAGTTAAGGTGTTTACCTCACAGACACAAGATACAGAGTATAATTCTCATCTTTTAAAGGGAAATTAACAAGGCTCAAAATTGTCCACAAGGAAAGTTAGCCTAGTACTTACCTACGAACATATATAAACTGCAGTTCGTGCTGTTTTTATGCTTAGCTTTTACTGCTTTTGTGGATCGTGATCAGAACTCAGCAATGTTTGGATTTACCTAAATGGTCGTTGACTGTAGAATGCTACTCAAATACAAAGTATGCAGATGTTTTTTCAAATGTTAAAAATGATTTGGTATCAGTAAATTTACATATTAGATTCATAGGTTATAGGTTTGTGAATTAGATGTTACTGCTCAATGCAAAGACTAAACAAAAAATTCCACTCCCTCCAAGCTTTCCTTTGCTTGGACAATGCAGACAGTTACTGAGACATAGTTTAAAGGTGCAGAGAGTACCCCCGGCAGTGCAAGGCTTCAGTGCCTTCCACACATTTAGACTAGCACCTACATAGACAGGGACTAAAGGTGGAGGTGTCTCGACCTACATCAATAACAAGCATACCTCAAGGTTGGTTAAAAAGGATGATGCACTGGAGTTACTCCACTTCCAGATTACCATAGACAAAGTCTCATACCATATGCCAGTAGGCTATAGGTCACCTTCTATGTCCTATGAAATGAATAGCTCATACTTAGACGTATTGGAGACACTTGCCATTCAACCAAATACTATACTCATAGGGGACTTTAATTAACCCACTATAAACGGGGAATCCTACACAACCCCAAATCTGTGGGTGCAGAGACTCATAGACTTTCTAAACACAAATACCATGGACCAGTTCATGCATATGCCTATTAGTGGTACAAACATAATGGACCTGGTACTTGTAAATATGGGAGAATCTTGCACTCCCCCACCCCCACTCTGTGTCATGTCCTCTCTGTTAAGGTCAACCACAAAGCAGTCTCCCTTCAAACTAAGAATAATTTCTGTAAACCCAGCAAACCCTTTAACAGTTAGAAACTACACCAAGGCAAACTATCTTTTATTAAGTGATAACCTGTCAAAACTTCATGCTCCTCCATACCTAGACAACACATCAGCTTATGCGGAATTATTCACAGAAGCAGTGTACCGCCATGTCAATGACTGCATAAAACAAACCACTCTGATGGAATCCAAAATTAAACAGGTTGCTTAACAAAAAAAAAAAAAGTCATAGCTAAAGTCGTTATTTCAACTAAACAGAGAAAGAGAGGATACTGTCTTGATTGCTTTCTGCAGCTATTTTTGTTTGCGCAGTTTGAAATTTTCTTCGTGGTATGAAGTGTAACACCAGAAAAGATAAAAACTCACTCATCAAACTGAATAGATAACTAAGAGGACTAATTAAGTCTACAAAGGAAATTTTGAAATATAGATATCGTCCTAGGTCAAGGGCAACCATAAAGTATGGTTTAGCTATGTCAAATCCTCAAAGATAGTACACAGAGCTAGTTCAAAATGATGTGAAGATTACTGATCCTACAGTCATTGCCAACATACTGGCTGACAGGTTCAGTGCAAACTTCTCCCCCCCCTCCCCCCCAAAAGGAGAGATATCTATACCAAATGATTGCAGCCCCCCAAACATCTCCAGCGCCCAAGTGAGAACTGCTCTCTCCAAAGCAAAAAACACAGCATCCATGGGACCTGATGGTGTCCCCGGCTGTGTGCTCCATGAACTCAATGAGGAATTAAACCCACAGCTAGGACAGCTGTTTAATCAAAGTCTTACCTCTGGATACGTACCCAGGGAGTGGCGCACTGCAACTGTGGTACCACTTCACAAAGGCGGTGCCTCCACCGACCCTGGAAATTACCGTCCCATTAGCTTGACAAGCCTTATCTGCAAAGCCATGGAGAGGATCATAATGGACCTCATAAATAAAGACATAGGGAATTTGCAGACTTTGGATCCAACCCAGTTTGGCTTTGTCAAAAGCAGATCATGCCTTTTAAACTTGGTTGACTTTTTGAAACAGTCACCAAAGCCATTGATGAGGGAAAGGCAGTCCATACAGCCTACCTCGATCTGGCTAAGGCCTTCGATACAATACCCCACTCGGGTATCATTGAAAAACTCATCAGCTTAAATGTCAACCCATACATCACAAGATGGGTTGCAAACTGGCTGAGTGACAGAACCCACAGGGTCAGAGTTGCTGGCGCCATGTCAGACTCAAAGCCTGTCACAAGTGGTGTCCCACAGGGCTCAGTCCTGGGCCCACTCTTGTTTGGCATCTACTTTTCCAGTACAAGCAAACACAGGAGGGTTATGGCTGACAAAGTTTGCAGATGACTGCAAACTGGGCCATAGTAGAAAACACATCTGATACAGATATCCTTCAGAAGGGTCTCACAGAAACGGATAACTGGTGCCAGAGCCACGGCCTAAAGTTAAATGCCAAAAAATGCATAGTCATACCCTTCGGGAAAAACAAGGTTACCCCTAGCTACCAAATAGGTGGCAATCCACTGAGCACAGAAGAAGTTATCAGGGACCTGGGGACCCAGGTTGATAGTAGTCTGTCATTCGACACCCATGTAGCTAAAGTAGTTAGGAAGACCTTCTACATTGCCCATCTTATCATGAAGGGATTCTCATCTAGATCAAGGGAGGTCATAGTCTCCCTTTACTCATCACTCATCAGACCAATGATTGAGTACAATGCCCTATCTGAATGTATCTGACCCGACACTTGCAGCAGCTGGAGAGGCCACAAAGTTCCTCACCAAAAGGATAAAGGGTCTCAAAAATCTGTCCTATGCTGCCCGACTGAAAGAACTCCAGCTCTATTCAGTCGCTTACCGCTTGCTCAGAGGTGACCTTTGCCTAACATACAAGGCCATGTCAAACCCAGATTTGATGAATATGCTTCACCTCAAAAATCTAGATCCATCAGAGCCACAAGGGCGGAGACTTAAACCTTGACACGGCTATTAATAGGACGTGCTGGAGGGATAGATTCATCACCCAAAGACTCCCTATGCTGTGGAACAAAATCCCGGTACATGTGAGGCAGAGCACCTCGCTGGCCTTGTTCAAGAGAAATCTTGACCAATGGATGGGAGATCACAGATATACCCCAGGGATAACCTCAGTGTCACTGCTCGACAGAGGCACAGCAAAATAATGGGTATAGTTCCCCATACTAAAGGGGTGGCGTAAGCCACAAAACGATGGGCTAGGCTTGTAAATGCCCTCGGGCAGATAGCCTAGTATGAACATATGAACCTATGAACCTATGAACAATAGTGTGCCAAAATGTTGGCAAATGGAGCCACTCTGATGAAACTGGGAGATATAGTCAATTCTTCTGGCTGAGAAATATAACTCCAACTCTACCCCTCCCCTCACCCTCCAGCCAGCCCCCAAGAACACCACTTAACATAACCACCCAGTCAGTAGGGAACAGGTCTTGGATGCTCTCTCAAAGGCCAAAAATACACTTTCAATGGCCCCCAATAATATCCCAGTATGCCTCCTAAATAGCCTGAAATATGAGCTATCTGGACCACTGTAGTCACTGTTCAGCCCTAGCCTCCACGCTGGCACAGGCCTCATGTCACATGAATGGTGGACTGCAACAGTCATTCCTTTGCACAAAGATGGATTATCAATGGATCCGGAGAACTATCATTAGTTTGACTAGTCTCATATGCAAAGCCATGGAAAGAATTATCATGGAAATGATTAACAGTGGCATAGGTTCATAGGTATATACCAGGGTAACATCCAACAGGGCCTGTACAAGACTAGCCATGCAACCTAATCCAAGCAACCCAACCCAAATGTGCCCCCATGAAAAATGGATGTGTAATTGTAGGGCTATGTTAATTAGGAGGTTGCTAAAGGCTTAGCAGGATATGTTAGCTAGAGAATATTTACTGTTGGTCCTTGTCAATCAGAGACACGGAAGCCAGACTGGGGGTGAAATTTTTGATTTCCCATCCAATGATCAATATTTTATTTGAAAAGGGTTAGGGATGGACTCTGCTTCACTTGAATAGGGAACCTATTCCAGAGCATGGAGACCCTTAGGGACACATATCTGTCTTGCCAGCATGTCTTATTTATGTCACAAGCAAAGATTAAATTCTTGGAGCTAGTGTTTCTGGTGCTTTTCATTTTGCAGATGTGCAAAAGGTCCATCAGGGCTGGATCTCAGGATGCTTTATATCTTAGTCATAGATCACCTCTAAGTAACCTGTAGAAAACTGAGTATAGGAATAGGGCTTTAAGTCAATCTGTATTATTACCATGGGTTTGCTTGGTGATGAACCTCTGTGGGTGTTCCAACTGTTGCATATGCCTCATTAGATACAGGCTGTACTCAATGATAGGTCTGATGTGGGCTGAGTAAAGTGGTATTATGACTTCCTTGGACCTGCTTACTAATAAGTTGAGCGACGTAGAATGATTGCTTTACTGCCTTAGGTACATGTTGGTCAAAGGCCAGATTACTGTCTATGTTTATTTCCAGATCCCTAGCAACAGTCAGCTGTTATGGGTCACTTATTGATAGGGTAATTAACCTTTTTCCCCAAAAGGCACTATAATGCACTTCTTGACATAGAGTTTTAATCCATGGCTTTCTCACCAGTCACTTGCATGTGTTAGACCCTCTTACAGGATGCTAGTGTCATGAAGTAAATCTATGATAGCTCCCAATTTGCATTTTTCTGAACACCTGATGAGGCAGAGAAACTTCACATTAGCCCTGGCCTCCAAGCAATAGATGCCAAACAGGAGCAGCCCCTGCACTGACCCCTGGGATTCTCCATTGGTGAATGGCCTTCTGGTGGAGGTGGTCTCACCAATATTGACTTCTTGAGTCCTATCTGTAAGCCAGCTGGTAATCCAACAAATTATGTAGGGATTTATGCCTAGTTCAGTAAGTTTGTCAACATTAACTGCGTGAGGTATTGCACCAAATGCCTTACCCAGCTTCCTTTGACAAAACCAAACAGGATGGGTCCAGTATTTTTAGGTTGATGATATCTTTGCTGATTATTTCTATGACAATTTGTTCCACAGTTTTGGATATTAGACTAGTCAGACTAATGGTAGTTTTGAGGGTCATGGTCCACCCTTGTGAAGAGGGATAACAATTGTAGTCCTGCATTCACATGGCACATTGTTTGTTTTGAGGCTGTAATTCATAGGATCATAGGAGGTTACTAGGACAGTGACCCATTGGTCTTTCAAGCCTAGCTGTTTCATCCTAGTGTAATTCCATAGATACTCTAGTCAATACCAAGGATTGTATTTAGTAATGACTGTCCATGTCCAGGAGGGTTGTGGGTGCTATCCCCAGTAAGAATTTATGGTGCCACTTCCACTCATCCAGGTTCCTTTTGGACAGTACCATAGAGGTGCTCTGCTTCACATTAATTGACAGCCAAATCTGTCCCTCCAGCATATCCTATTCAAGATACAGGCTATACTTTGGTCTCTTGAATCGGTAGCTCTAGTCCTGTTTGATTTGTAGATGTTCAGCAAATTCATTAGATTTGGGCTGGAGATTGCTCAGTAAACCAGGGATAAGTCTCCCCTAAGAAGTCTATACTATACTGAGTATAGTGACAGGGACTTTAGTTGGTCTGTGTAAGGCACACATAGTCCTTTGAGCTTCTTTTTTAGAAAACTTTGAGATCTCTCCAGTTGATGCAGGTGCTTTGTACAGTACATGCCAAAAGGGGCATTATACTCAATAATGGGCCTGATTAGTGACTAGTATGGGGGCAGGGGTTACAAACTCCTTTGCTCTAGAGGTCATGACTTTGCTAATCAAGTGTGCTACATAGAAACCCTTCCTTAATATAGTCACCACATGGTAGTCAAATTTAAGGTCTCTCAGGTTACTTGTGATCCCAGATCCCTTATCACTTCGAAAGTGCACAGGTATTGTTGTTAATCTGATAGCGTGAAGGGACATTGCATTTAGCTTGAGACCATGACTAAAACACCAGCCATTGGTCTGCATAAGACCCTCCTGAGGTATAGTGACATAATTTGGGGATTCGATAATTCTACCCAGTTTGCAGTCATACAAACTTGGTCAGCCACTGCCCCTTAGTTTTGGCCTGAACTTCTGAGAAGTATATACCAAACAGTAGAGAGCCAAGCACTGACCCTTGGGGCACCCCGTTGGTGACAGGTCTGCTGGTTGATGTGGAGATGCCCAGTTTGATAGTGTGACTGGTTTGTGAGCCAATTGGCAACCCATCTTACAACAGAGGGGTTTGCATTCAGTTTGCTAAGTTTATCTTCGATAATGCCTGAGTGTGGGATTGTGTCAAAAGCCTTGGCTTAGTCGATGTATGCTGTGTGCACAGATTTGCCCTCGTCAATGGTCCTGATCAGATTTTTGAAGAAACCCACCAGGTTTATCAGGCAGGATCTGCCCTTGATGAATCCATATTAGGTTGGATCCAGGGTTTAGAGGTCAACTATGTCTTTATTTATGAGGTCCATGGTGATAAGCTCATGGTCTGACAGACTTAAGGGTCTATAATTCCCTGGGTCTGTTGCTAAGCCACTTTTGTGGAGGGGAATAACTGCTGCTGTTGCTGTTCTCCATTCCACAGAAACATAGCCTGTGGTTAGGCTCTGACTGAATAGGGTACTTAATGGTGATGCTAGATCATGTTTTAGTTTCTTTAGAAGACAATCTTGGATGCCGTCTGGTCCCACAGAGGCTGTGTTTTTTGCCTTAGGCAAGGCTTTAATGACCTGCTCTTTGTATATATAAGGTGGGAGAGAAGTTTGGGACAAGGATTGTGTTAAGTTTGGATGAGATAAGGGAGTGGAATTTTCTCCATATCCGTCCACCAGCAGGTTTGCTATCGCTGTGGGATCAGTGTATGTGATGCCGTTAGTCACTAATTCGGCATATGCTTGGGTTTTACCTTTCAGGCTGCATACTTAGCTGTAAAAGGCCTTATGGTTATCCTTGGCTGTGATTGCTAAGTTTTTCTCAAAGTTATCCTTAGAGGATTTGACATGTTGTCTTATTTGCCTGTTGAGACTGAGGAGGGTGCTTTTCTGGGGCCTCACCTTGGTTTTCTTAGACAGCAATTTTTTGTGTTTGTTGTAAAGTTTGTTGATTCTGGATGTTTTCCAGGGTGGTTTGTTTTTACTTGTGACTCTGTCTTTGATTCTGTTTGGAACAGCTGAGTCTATACACTTATACAACTGATTGTACAGGGCTTTAGTGTAAGCTTCAGTATAGTTACCACTTCCATCTGGGGGTGGGGCTTTTAATGCATATATACCTTCCCCTAAGTTTGCCTTGGTGAAGTTTTTTAGTCTGACTTCACCCTTTGTGAGTTCTGGTGCTAATGCCAGTTTGAAGGTGACTGATTTGTGTTCAGATTTAACTAATGAGGGTCTGACAGGTACGGTGGTGCAGCTGTTTGTCATGTTAGTGAGGACCAGATCTAGTATGCTTGTTCCTCTTGTTGGGGTTTAAATGATTTGTTCCAGGGCATTTGAGTTAACAAAGTCAAAGAACTTTTGCACTAGTAAGTTTAGGCTAGAGTAGATTTCCCAGTTGATTGTGGGATAATTGAAGTCCGCCATGACCAGAGTGCATAGCAATATTTGGACTGATTCCAGTTTGGTCAAGTAGGCCTCGTGCACATCATGATCCATGGAGGGGGATCTATAATTAGTTATGAATTGAATGTGGGTCTTATTCACAATAATCTGAACTTGGAGTAACTCCATGGAGTTTTCCTACTTAACTAGTTGAGAGATGAATTTATCTCTAATATAGATAGACACACTGCATCCTTTGGTTCTCACATGTTGGTTTTGCAGTCTGAAGGCATGGAAGGCATTGTAGCCTTGCACAGCTCAGGTATTCTCTGAAGCCTTGAATCAGGTTTCTGTGACTGCACAGACATCTGCATCTTCCAGTGATAGGAGTGCTTCAGAGATGTGCAGTTTTTAGTTTAAGCTCCTAGCATTTAGCAGCAGCATAATCCTTATTTTATTATGATAGGCAATTTCCAAATTGGCAGTTTTGTTTTTGGGACCTTGCCTAAAAAAGGCACTATGAAGAAGGTAAGTTCCTTTACCAGCAACCGAAAGCCTAGTGATGGCAGGTGCAAACCATCTCTGGCAAAGCAGCGAGGTTTGCAGAAAATGTTATCCCAGGCTGACAGAAACTGGATCCCCTTTGAATGACACCAAAAGCTAAGACAATTATTAAAATTGATCATTTTTTGTTTATACTTTGGCATCATTCTAGGTGAGCATAATATGCTGCTCAATGCTAGAGATGATACTGCCTGGGACATATACTCAGAGAGCTCAGTCATGTCTTTCGTCATATAGTCCAGTGAGGTATGTCTCAGGATGTTCACTCCAACATGAGCTATGACAGAGTCATAATGGTAGTTGTTGCTGTTCTGATCTGATGAATTCTGGCACTGGACAGGCAGCTGACTATGACTTTCACCTTAACTAACCTGGTGAGTGGGACATCCATGTGCCTCACTGTGGAGTCTTCAAGGACAAGAACATTTCTTTTATGAGTGTTATGCCTTAAGGGCTTGGTAGGTGAGACACTGGTGTTGCTATGTGTCTTGGGTGCTGTGGGAATTGTGTTGGTTGTATCAGTCTTGTGTTTTGGAAGTCTCTGGTGCTTCGGTAAGTTTTTTGAGAGAACCTCCACATATGTTGATTTATGTGCTGGATGCATACTATGTGTATGAGTAGTGATACTATGTATTGAAAAGTGACATGTAATTGGCCATGTTGCATTTAATTATTACTCTTAGTTTCCTGTTTAGCCTAATTAGTAAGCTCTGTCATTGTTACATTTCAGAAATCTGAACTGTATCCACTGCTGCTGTAGTACGTAATTACATTGTGGCAGCTAGTTTTATATAGCTTGTGTGGTTTCCTTGCACTTGAGCTCTGAAACCAGCAGTTTTACATTAAGATGATTTTCTGACTGCAGTGTTGTGGCAAAGGTGTGCTGTAGCAAATCTATCTGAGTTGGGATCTGCTGGCTGAAAGCTTATTGTGTCTTTTCCTGTTAGGTCTGTATGCCATTCTGGTCTAAAACTTGTTTTTCTGATTCTATATAAGCCCATTGTTTGCGCTAGGCTGCTCTCTGTACAACGGCAGTTAGCAGTGCCCTGTATAGATGCAAACACTTTCAAGTTAAAATTTCCCTTAGAATATCTCTGCAACCTTTCCCAGTCCCCCTGCTGCTCTAGATGCATCTGAGTTGCACGCAGAGCAGCATCGCCTTGTTGGATAGCTGCAGTTCACACTGCCACACCCATTCTTTGTCCGTGTGCTGCCATCTCATTCCAGTTGAAATGCTCCACTGTTCTACCTGGTTAATCTCATAGTACAAAAACTGAAACTATGGATAAGCACTTTTCTGCTACCTCTGTGGCCAGCCTGGTGGACGTGGTCATCCTGAGGCAATATAGCAATTGTCTTATGTATACTAACAACCACTTAATCCTGAAACAAACACAATATGTGAGAGATGTAGTTATACTATGAAAATTGAGACGTGACTCTCACATACTGGCAAATCAAATGACAAAGAGGTTGTCAGCACATGCACATTATTTCCCTAAATAAGGTCTCAACACATAAGCCTACATATGTGGAGGTGCTCCTAAGTAACTTACCAAAAACTCAGAAACCTCCTGTACACTGCCTGCAGAAACCAAGTGCAAACAAAACCAAGTCAACACCAAAGATTACACACAAAAATACACATTACACTGTCTCCACAAATAAGCCCCTAGGGTGAAATACCACACATTCAATCATCTTGGTTATAGGAGACTCCATCATGAGACACATGGACCCCCCTCTCACCAGGTTGAATAAAGAGAGGATTATAATATGTTGCCTGTCAAGGGTCAGGATTTGCCAGATCACACAGACACTCAGATCACTCAACCACAAGTACCAGTATAACTCAGCCATAGTCCACGTGGGTGTGAATGGCCTGAGACATACCTCCCTGGACTATATGAAGACAGACATGATGGAAGTCTCTAAATACATGTTGCAGGCTAGTATGAACCTCACATTGAGCAGCATTTTACCCTCACCAAGAATGATACCACAATACAAACAAAAAATGATTGACTTCAATAATTGGCTTAGCTACTGGTGTCATTCCAAGGGGATTCAGTATTATTCAGCCTAGTACGACATGATTGGCTGAACACACTACTTTACCAGAGATTGTCTGCACCTGTTGCCACTAGGCTTTCGAATACTGGCCATTAGCTACCCCCATAGTGCCTTTTGTAGAAAGTGCCAAACCAACAGACCTATGGACATAACAAATACTTCTAATGCCAAGCTGAAGGTACTACTGCTCAATGGTAGGAGTTTTAACAAGAAACTGCACTCCCTGGAAGCTCTCTTCACCCTGGAGAATGTTGATGTCTGTGCAGTTACAGATACATAGTTCAAGGCTACGAAAAGCACCCCAGCAGTGCAAGGCTACAATGCCTATTATGCATTCAGACCACCCTCTGAAAAGGAAACAATGAAAGTAGGAGGTGCTTCCATTTACATAAAAAACAATCACACTTCTAGATTGGTCAAGCAGGATGACTCGCTTGAGCTACTCCATGCCCAGCTGACCATAGGCAAAATTATCCTCTATATCATTGCTAGAGACAGGCCCCAACCATGAACCGTGAAAACCATTCTCCATAACTGAAGTTACTAGAATCATTTACCATTCAGCCCAATATAGTACTCATGGGTGATTTTCACTACTCCTCCATAAACTGGGAAACATACATGACTACTAACATGCAGGCTCAGAGATTGCTGGACTTTATCAATGTAAATGCTGTGGAACAGCTGCTGTCCCTCTAGGGGCTCAAATATCCTTGACACAGTACTCACAAACAAGAGGGAGCATTGCACTCCCCCCCAACAATGTAACATCATCATTGGTAAGATCAGATCATAAATTGGTCTTCTTTGAAATAAATGTGATGGTAGAACATTAAACCCTAAAACCCGACAGAATTTTTCCAAGGCAAAATAATTCCTATTAAGTGATAACACAAGTAATTTTAAAGCTCCCCACAACCTTGAAAACATGGAGATCTATGCAAATATATACATCAATGCTCTGTACAACCAATGAAACAAATGTGTAGAAATAGCAATACCTGACCAAACTAAACCTAGGCCTAGCCGGAAAAACAACTCACCCTGATGGAGCCCTGGCATAAGTAGTCTATACAACAGAAGGAAGAAATGCCTGTCTAGAAGTAAGTGGGAGGGTACAAAACAGAGAAAAAATGTCTCACATTAGTCTCAACAGGCAAATAAGGGAACTAGTTAAGTCTTACAAAGCTAAATGTGAGAATAAAATGAGCCTCCCCAGTCAAGGATAATGACAAAGCATTTTTTATTTATGTCCAACATTTTAAAGGAAGCACTCAGCAATGTGCTGAGTTGGCTATAGATGGCACTACCTATACTCTGTCAGAAGAAATAGCAAACCTGCTTTACAATAAATTCAGCTCAGATTTCACCCCTTGTCACCTTCAATCACTCCCCATCAAATACCCCTACCATTCCTTTGCCTGTTATCACAAAAGAACAGGTTGTCACTGAGTTCTATAAAACTAGAAACACGGCCCAGGGTGCCTATTAAATAGCTTGAAACATGACCAAGCAGACTTACTTGGATCTCTATTCGCTATTTAATTACAGTCTCCAGACAGACTTTGTCCCAGTAGAGTGGAGGACAGCAACAGTCATGCTTCTGCACAAGAGGGGACCATTAATGGACCCTGGCAACTTCTGATTCATAAGTTTGACTAGTCTCATATGCAAAGCTATGGAAAAGATAATCATAGACATTATTAACAAAGACATAGGAAATCTCCAGACTCTAGACCCAACCCAGTTCAGATTCATCAAGAGCAGGTTCTGCCTGCTCAATCTGGTAGACTTCTTTGAGAAGGTGAACAAGGCTATGAATGAGGGTAAGACAGTGCATACCACCTACCTTGACCTGGCCAAGGCATTTGACACAATACTCCTGTTGAGTATTATAGATAAACTTACAAAATTGGGCATAAACCTCTACATCAACAGATGAATAGCTAAATGGCTTGTGGATAGGACACTTGTTGTTAGAGGGGGGAATCCACATCCAACAAGAGGATGGTCACCAGTGGAGTATGACAGGGCTCAGTGCTGGGCCCCCTCCTGTTTGGGATATACTTCTCAAATGTAAAGTCAAATGTAGATGACCTCTGGCTAACAAAGTTTGCTGACAACTTCAATTTGGGGGCAATCATTTACTCCCCAAACTATGTTGATATCCTACAGAAAGGTCTGACACAAGCTAAATGTGAAGACGTGCATAATAATACCTGTGGAAATCAAATACTCCTGCAAAGTACAACACTGATAGCACCTTCCTAAGAGCAAATCCAGTGGTGAGAAATCTGGGTACTCAGATAGATAGCAATCTGAACTTTGACCACCATGTGCCCACAGTGGTGAAGAAATCCTTCTACGTGGCTCAACTTTTATGTAAGAGCATGACATCCAGATCTAAGGATGTCATAGTACCACTGGATGAGGCCCTCATCAGACCAATAACTGGGTATAGTGCACCCCTTGGTATATACTCCATCAGGCACCTGCAACAATTGGCCATCCTCAGAAGTTTTTGACAAAAAAAAAATACTTGGCATAACCAACATGTCATATGTGAAACAATTAAAAGCACCATCATTGTATTCATTTTTCTACCGATTACTGAGGGGTGATCTGTGCCTGTCCCCAAGTAAGTCTCTGAACCAGCTGTGATGGAAATGTTGCATATTCACAAAATTAACTGCACATGGGTTACCTGCTCTAAAGATCTAAACCTGATTTCTGACATGAATAAATGATGCTGGACAGACATATATGTGTCCCAGAGATTGCCCCTCCCCTGGAATAGGCTTCCTATTCTGGTGAAGCAGAACCCTTTCCTGACCACCTTCAAGCACAATCTGGACCACTGGATGGGGAAAATCACTAATTCACTCCTGGAGTTGCACCCATGTCCCTTATAGACACAGATAGTTTGTTAAAATTGCTTGCTGACCCTTGCTATCTTTCCTCTAGGAATAGAAAATTGTGTAAAATCTGGGCAGAACTGGCAAGGCTTGTGAGGGCTGTTGAGCCATCAGTCTAGTAATGTCCTATGAACCTATTATGACAGTTGCTCTTTCTGATTTTGGCCATGGCTTTTTTCTTTTGTTATATACCCTGTTATGGTTAGAATTCCACTAATGTAGTTTTTTTTTTTAGGTTTGCTTTGGGCCTACTTCTGGTAGGTACAACAGCCTCTATGCAGCCATCTACATGGTTGCACATGGTTTCTGTGAACAATTCCACAACAGTTACTGTGAACTCAGGATTGAGAGGGGCATTGAATTGTGACAAACTGTCACGTAATAGGATATAGTTTGCTTTATAATAGTTAGTAACAGTTACAGTTTTTGCTGGATTTTCCAAGTTGATTTTTAATGCAATCAGACTTCATCAGAGAGGATGTGACATGGGGGGGGGGGGGGGTTGCAATGCTCTCCCATATTGGTGAGTACTAGGTCTGGCATGTTTTAACCTCTGGTTGCAGTGCACACTATCTGGTCAATGATATTTGTTTTAATAAAGTCCAGGAAATGTTGTGCCTGCAAGTTAAAGACAGTGTATGTTTCAATGTCTGTACTGAGGTAGTTGATGTCTCCACAAATAGGGCATATGATTGGAGAGTGAGTGCCTGCAGCAGGTTGAGGTACGAGTTATGGGATTCTTGGGGCATAGATGATGACCTATAGCTTGCTAGAATATGGTAAGGAACTTTATGTATGATGATTTCCATATGGATAAACTCCAGGACACTGTGCTGTTTAACCAATGTAGAGTTATGCTTGTTACTATTATAGACTGAGACCCCCCCACCTTTAGTCCTTGTCTGTGAGGCTAATGGTCTAAATGTGTGGAAGACACTGAAGCCTTGCACTGCTGGAGTAGATTTTTGTGGCTTTAAGCCACGTCTCACTAATGGCAGAGAAGTCTATATTCTCCAGAGTGAGGAGCGCTTGTAGAGTGTGGAGCTTCTTGTTAAGGTTTCTATCATTTGGCAGTAGCACCTTTAGGTGCATTTGAGTTTTATTTGCAAAGTCATTTATTTTGTCAATGTGGCATTGTCTAAAAAGGCTCGAAGAAGGTGTATAAAGTTTTAGCCAATATCCAGAAACATTGGGGGGGACAGGTGCAGACCATTGGGGGGGACAGGTGCAGACCATCCTTGGTAAAGTAATGTGGTCTGTTACCCATGTCCTTCCATGCTGACAAATATTGAATCCTCCTAGAATTATACCAGACACTAAGCCAATTATTAAAGTCAGTCACATTTTGTTCATATCGTGATATCATCCTTGGTGAAGGTAGAATGCTGCTCAGTGCAAGGCACATATCCAGAAGGAAACCTTCAGACGCTGGACTCAACCCAGCCTGGTTTTGTCAAAGGCATGCAATGTGTACTGAACCTGGTAGATTTCTTTGAGAAGGTCACCAAAACAATGGATGAGGGCAAAATGCTTACCTTGACTTTGCTAAGGCATTTGATACCATGCCCCACTCTGGCATTGTGAACAAACTCACAGAATTAGGAATAAAGCACTATGTGGATAACCAGCTGGCTCACAGACAGGACCCACTTCCACAAAGAGGTTGGTTATACCACTTTCCCTGTGTGTTCGACTCTCCCCATTTTTTAATTGTCACGTGACCACAACTTAAAATGTTCACCTTTATTGTGTACTGTATATTGAAAAATAATGCAGTTTTAGTGATCAAAGAACTGAAGTTTATGTGCATCATATATTTGTGTTTTCATTCTCTTTGCTCATAGTAATCTGTTTACTCAATTACATGGCACATGAAAAGTCAAATTTAGCTGATTATTAAAGGAATGTTTAGATGTTACATCAGTTAATTACATCAGTTTACTAATGGCATTGCAATATCTAGTTTGTTCATCATTATTTATATTAAATCATAGGACTATCGAAGGTTTGCCCTTTAGTTAAGTAGTATCTACCTCCTATACAAGGGTAGCTAATAATTAAATAGGTGCACATTATAATCAGACTCCTCATATCCTCTTTGTCTGCTCTGCAAATGGCCTGTAGTCCCTTCTGGGCTTTAATATTTTGGAAAGAATTTATTATAACCTACCTTCAGTTACATTGTCATTAGTATTGTCTGACCACACCTACATGTATTTAAGCAGGTTTCTGGATTCAGTAACATCGGTGTAGATTGTTTTGCCAATCTGCGGGCCCACTCCATGTGCATTTAGATTTATACTTCCACCTATTTCATAGCATCATAGGTTCATATGTTAATACTAGGCTATCTGCCCTTGATGGCCATTTTAAGCTTAGCCAAATTCCCAATCACATTTGGTGTTTTAATTACCCTTACCCCTCTATGAACTAGATTTATATTACACTTATTGATAATAACTGGGTAGAATATCATATATATTTATAAGGACCCCAAGTGTGGTATATATTATTTAGGAGCTGCCTCTGTCCAGTAGTAGAGTAGGGTAGTCTTGCGGTAAATTTTCTATTTACACATCCATAGATACAAATTATTGTTGAATGGATGACTTTGTTTTACATGGATATGGAGTCTGTTCCAAAGCAGTGGTATCTGCACAAACCTTTCTGTTAATGTTGTAGGGGAAGTTTAGATCCCTAAACTGAATATTTCTAATGAGTTTGATTGCCTGCTATGCAGTAAATCCATCAAGGCTGTGTCAGAAGATGCCATGTATGCATGACACAGGTCACTCCTTGGCAGTCTGTAAGAGACTGAGTATAACCATAAGGTTTTCAAATTGTCCATATATGGCAAATTCTTTAAGCCGAGTATCCTTTTTGTAAGGCATCTGTGGGTGTTCCAGCTGTTGTATGTGTCTGGACAGATACTTGCAAATGGGGATGTTATAGTCAATGATTGACCTTATGAGGCATGAATAGAGGGAGGCAACGGCATCCATGGATCTAAAAGCAATCCCTTTGTTAATACACTGCAACATAGAAGGACTTTCTCGCCACAGAGGACACATGTTAGTCAAACATTATGTTGCTGTCCACATAAGTTCCTTAATTCTGAATGACTGGGCCAACTCTTAGAGGTGTATTCTCAATGTTGTAGTTCCACATGGATCCGACTTTCCGATGGACACAATAACACATTTTTTGGCATTTATCTTTAGCCCACGATTCTGGCACCAGTTACATTTTGGGACAGTCCTTCCTGCAGGATGGCTAAGTCTTTTGTGGATTCTAAAGGTGCATTCAGCTTGCAGTCATCTGCAGGCTTAGTCAGAGTCCTTCAGCATTGGCTATAACTTCATAGAAGTAGATGCCAAACAGGAGAGGTCCTAGCACTGAGCCCTGGGAGACTCCACTGGTGCCTGTTCTTTTTGTGGAGGTAATCTCCCTAATTTTAATCTTTTGCATTCTATTTGTGAGCCAGATTGTGAGCCAGCCAGCAGATGATGTAGGAGTTTATTCCTAGTTTTCTTACTTTTCTACTATGCCTAAGTGACATAGTATGTCAAATGCCTTGACCAGTTTGAGTTAGGTGGTGTGCACAGTTTTACCTTTATCCATTGTCTTGATGACTCTTTCAAAGAAGTCCACAAGGTTGAATAACCATGACCTGCCTTTGACAAATCTGAACTGAGATGGAGCCTGTCTTTGGAGGTTCAGTAGCTACATAATAATCCTTTCCATGGCTTTACCTAGGAGGTTGGTAATACTTATGAGTCTGTAATTGCCTGGATCAGTGCAGGGTCCTCCACTGTACAGGTGGATGATTGTTGATGTTCTCCCCTTGCATGATACAAAGTCTCTTTTGAGACTAAGGTTGAACAGTGTTGTTAGGGGCTTACCTAAATCATGATATTCAGGATGCATCTGAAGTTATTGTCAGGACCCATCAATGCAGTATTTTAGCTTTAGAAAGTACTTTTAGGACTTGGTCATATATGACATATGTGATAGCTGGGGGGAGAAAATGTCAGATATTTCTTGTAAGATATACGGCTGGGGTGGTAAAGTTTGAGTTGAATTTATCAGCCAGTAGATTAGTTATACCTTCAGCTTCAGTGAAAGTAACATCATTCATAGTCAGTTTAGCCCACTGCTGCATTGTGCTCCTGTGATTTCCAACATAACTAAAAAAGGCCTTGTGAATATCTTTAGCTTGGTTAGTTATTTTCACCTCAAAGGTGTCTTTAGCAGATTTAACTAAGAATTTGAGTTGTTTTATTATATAGTTTGCCAATATTATAATTGCCCCTTGGGGGTTTGTTTAAGTGGTTTGCCCTGCACTTGCTTCTATGGGGAATAGGTGCATCAATGTAGCTCGTTACATGCTGGTACACTTCAGTGAAGTGTGATTCCTCATAAACAGTAAAGTTTTTCTGAGTTTGGTGGGGATTTGAAGCTTGCCAAGGTATCACTTAGGAGTAGAAAAATGTTTCTAAAAGTACCATGGGCAGAGGGAGCCTCTGTTTTCAATTTTATTTCATATGAGATGGCTTCATTGTCAGACCTAACAAAAGATGATGAATCATAAGGAATGGTGCAAGGACCCCCCACATTGGTAAGGACAAGATCCAAGATATTGTTTCCTCTAGTGGGTAGTTTGACAAATTTTTCATAGATTCATAGGTTCATAGGTAGGTACTAGGCTATTGGCCCTATATAAGCCTACCCAAAAATGTACCCTGGCTTTCGCCACCCTAGAAAATTATTTTCCTGTGCCCCTGTCGAGCAGACCCACAGAAGTGATCCCCGGGGTGAATTTACTATTTCCCATCCAGTCACCAAGATTTTTCTTGAAGAGTGCTAATGAGGAGCTTTGTTTGATATAGATAGGTAGCTTGTTCCAGAGTATGGGAAGTCTCTGGGACAGGAATCTATCCCTCCAGCATGTTCTGTTTATTGTGGTGACAAGGTTTAGGTCCCTAGAGCATGTAGCTCAGAGGGATTGGGATTTCTTTAAGTGGAGCATGTCCAACAGCTCTGGGTTTGACATAGCTTTGCATGTTAGGCAGAGATTGTCTCTGAGTAGGCGATATGCAATGGAGTAAATATGGAGTTTTTTGGGATGGTCTGCATAGGGTATCTGTTTGAGGCCGATAATCCTCTTTGTGAGGTATTTCTGCAGCCTTTACAGTTGTTGTAGATGTCTTGTGAGGTACATACCAAAAGGGGTGTTGTACTCTATAATGGGTCTAATGAGTGATGAGTACAGGGGAACAATGACCTCTTTTTTCCTGGATGAGAAATCTTTTGTGATGAGGTGTGCCACGTAGAAGGATTTCCTGACTACTGTAGAGATGTGATTATTAAAGGAGAGACTACTGTCCACCTGTGTCCCAAGGTCTCTTATCACCCTTTCAGTGTTAAGTAGACTACCGCCTATGTGGTAGTTCATTGGTACAGAGTTTCTACCAAAGGGGATGACAATTCATTTTTTGGCATTGAATCTGAGGCCATGGCTTTTACACCAGGCATCTGTCTCAGTGAGGCCCTTTTGAAGGATGTCCACATCATTTGGAGTTTCGATTATGGATCCTAGTTTGCAGTCATCTGCGAACTTTGTTAGCCAATGACCTTCTGCCTTAGCCTGTACTTCAGAGAAGTAGATACCAAACAGGAGAGGACCCAGGACCGAACCCTGTGGTACTCCATTTGTCACTGGTCTGAAATCGGATTTGGAGTCTTCTGCTTTCACAGTGTGGGTTCTGTCAGTGAGCCAGTTGGCAACCCATCTTGTGACATAGGGATTTATACCTAGTTTAGTGAGTTTATCTATACTTCTAGAGTGGGGAATAGCATCAAAAGCCTTGGTGAGATCTAGATAGGCTGCGCAAACCACCTTACCCTCATCTACGGCTTTGGTGACTGCTTCAAAGAAGTCTATCAGGTTTAGGAGACATGATCTGCCTTTTACAAACCCGAACTGGATAGGGTCCAGAGTTTGGAGATTACCAGTGTCTGTTTATAAGTTCCATGATGATATGTTCCATGGCCTTGCAAAGCAGGCTCATCAGGCTAATGGGGCAGTAGTTCCCAGGGTCCATGGTGGCTCCCCCTTTGTGGAGTGGGATAATCATTGCCGTGCACCATTCAATGGGCACAAAGCCTGAGGTGAGGCTATGACTGAACGTGGTACTTAGGTGGGGTGCCATTTCATTCTGTAGTTCATGTAGAATGCAGCCTGGGATGTTGTCAAGTCCCATAGATGCTGTGTTTTTGGCTTTGGAGAGTGCGCTTTTTACCTGTGCAGCTGTGGTTACAGGAACTTTGCATTCTTCTGGTATATAGATGGGTCCTTTAGGGGGTGAGAGAGGGGTAAAGTTAGCACTGAACCTATCTGCCAGGATGTTGGCAATATCAGCTGTTTCTGTATATTTAGTGCCATTATGCTGTAACTCAGAGCAGATCTGACTGTTGCCATTGAGATTCTTGACATAGCTATAGAATGCTTTGTGGCTGGCATATGAATCAGTGGCGATTTTGTTTTCGTAACTTGCTTTAGAGGATTTTATGAGGGATCTCAGCTTCGTACTGAGGCTGACCAAGGAGTTCCTCCAGTCATCATATTTTACTCTTTTTTGCAAAGTCAAAGTCCAAGAATCTCTGTGCCTGTATGTTTGTGGTGGTGTAAGTTTCCTAGTTAAGAGATGAGCATTTAAAATCAACCATGAAGATCATAATGAGATTAATACTGAAAGACTCCAGCTTTTGTAGATATGTGTTGTGACTTTCTTGAGTCATAGAGGAGGTTCTGTAGCTAGTTAATATATGACAAGACATCGTCCTGATAGTGATTTGTACATTCAGAAACTGATTGCATCAAACTGCTTAAGCAGCCTTGATGTGAGACTCTCATAGACAAGAATGTTCATCCATCATTGAATAAAGGTATGCTTAAACTCTTAACAGGACGGTGTTTTTTCCTCTGGAAAGAGGACTTTATTTTGTTATTTTATAAAGTTATCTGGGGCCAGGGGTGAAGGTCTTTGCCAATATATGAAAACCTTGAGGGGAACAGATACAGGCCATCACTGGTGACGCAGCATGGTCTGTTGATCATTTCCTTCTAGGCTAACAAATATTGGACCCCCTGGAATAGCACCCAACATTAAATCAGTTATTAAATTCAATTATTTTTTGTTCATATTGTGGTATCATTTTTGGTGAATGTAGAATACTGTTCAATGCTAGACGCATACTTGTCTGGAACACATAGTCTGTGAGTCCCATCTTGTCTCTCTTCATATAATCCATTGAGGTGCATCTAAAGTCAATGACACCCACAGGTACCATGACAGAGTCACACCGTACCTACCTGTTATTCAAGTCTTGAATGTCTAAGTGATCGGTCAGATCCTGGCACCAGACAAGTAACTAAACATCCCTCTCTCCTTACTCAGCCTGGTAGGAGGTGCATCTATATACTTTACAATGGAGTCACCAACGAGTAGGATATTTGACTGGGTAGATATCTGCCTTATGGACTTAATTTCTGTGACTTTGGTATTCTCTGCACTGTGTGGTGGTAGGATTTGTAAGTCTTGAATATTGCTGAAGTTACTTTATATCTGTGTTACCTCATGAAGGTCTTTAAGGCTTAGGCAAGTTAATCTTAAGAACCATATCATATGATAAATGTTGTGTGCTACATTGAGCTAGTGTGATCTGGTATGTGATGCGGTGCTGATGATCCTGATGTCAGAGTTATCTGTGTGAGATGTTTGTTTCCAATGACATTATGTACATACACCTCTCACACGTTGCATTGTATTGTTTGAGTAATACATGATAGTCAGTCAGTCCTTGCTACTTTGCATTCATTTCTTATACTCTTTTTTTTCCTTTTCCTTCTCTATGTCTACTATTCTATCATACACTATACAAATAGACATGTTGAGGAGGAACTCAGCTGGCAAAGTTTAGTCTTTTAGTACTCATACCTACCAAGTCTCACAAGTATAGCTCACTGGCCTGCAACAGAGGGCTTTTAATTTTTTGATCCATAATTTGAAAAGGGTGCTTAGACACCCCTACCTGGAAATCATAGGTTTGATGTGAATAGATATGCATTTTTGTAATATGCTTAGTGAAACATGTTTTTATTACCTTAAAGGTAGGTTGATTCCATCTAGTTTACAAGTGGCCTGTTAAAATGCTTTAAGATCAATGCTCCTAATTCCACTTTTCAGAAAAGGATATGACTATTGATGATTTATTTCTTCAGTGAATGAAATATAAAAAAGGATGCATTGTGGATATTCCATTATCTCTTTTGCTTGCACTAGTTAAGATTCCTTAACAGCTATATTTAGAGATGACATTAAGATCCAGGCTGTTAACAATTCTCATCTGCATAAAATTAGTCTGCCAATAATTTGATGCATTTCATCACTCACTACAAGATATATTTACCCCAGCCTGAGTAACATTTAAACTTATTTGCAAAGTCAGTTACTAGGCATGTGGTCCAGCAGACCTTCGGGGAGCTTAATATAGTTTATCAGTCTCCCCAGAGCACTGTCCAATTAAGTGACCTCCTTAGAGCCACACGGTAGTTCAATGGAAAATGAAGGAGTCAAGCCCTAGACTACATGAAACAGTTTGTTTACAGCTTATAGCATTAACCTTCTCTACTAACTAGTGGACTAAACAGTTATATATGTTATTAGCATTCTACATATATTTTTACATGATGATCAGTTACCTTCTAAGATTTGGGGTATAGATAGCCACCTCACTTAAAGAGATGTTACATGTTAAATTTCAATAATCACTACAACATACATGAGTATATATCTCACTCTGGTCCAAGTTCACTCTTCCTCTATAAATGGAATTGCTAGTGGTGAGAACTTGCCTTTTCTCTCAACTATTACATTTAATTTTTATGATTGGTTCAGTCTCTTCTAGATTAACTTTTTACTTGTGGTATACAGGATTGATGGGATATATTTGGTTATCAAATAGGCCCAGGCAAAAGACAGCATTACAAAGGTGGCCTCTCTCTCTGGAGAAGGCCAGGGTATTCACAATACTGAAAAATATAGTAGTGATAAAACTACAGATTTGGATTCTGCTATATAGATCTTTATAATCCATGGCCTAGAAAAATATTTAGTGCAATAGAATTCAAAGCATTCACATGTAATGAAAACAGCAGCTTGCCAAAATCACTTTGTACCCATATTCATATCATTCTACTCTGAAACTGAATAAACAAACTCCAGTCCACTAGTCCACTCCTTATCTGAGGCAACACTACATAGTAACCATCTTCAGCTTAAATGAATACTCAAAATCTGGGCAGCTTTAGATCTTCATAACATTTTTCAAGTCTCTGGAATACATAATCTTAAATTGCTCTTGAAGCTAATAGTAGAATTTGATATCCCCAGTCAGATTTTTACAAGTACAAGTTGGTGCTGGAATAGTAAACAAAAACTACTATGGTACTTAGCTGATTTGGTTACTGACAGAAGTCTGATAAATCACTTTTTATCCAAATTAAAATACTCTGAAAACTGTGTTGTTTGCAAAGTCAGTTACTAGGCATGTGGTCCAGGAGACCTTCGGGGAGCTGAATATAGTTTACCAGTCTCCCCAGAGCACTGTCCAATTAAGTGACCTCCTTAGAGCCACACGGTAGTTCAATGGAAAATGAAGGAGTCAAGCCCTAGACTACATGAAACAGCTTGTTTACAGCTTATAGCATTAACCCTCTCTACTAACTAGTGGACTAAACAGTTATATATGTTATTAGCATTCTACATATATTTTTACATGATGATCAATTACCTTCTGAGATTTGGGGTATAGATAGCCACCTCACTTAAAGAGATGTTACATGTTAAATTTCAATAATCACTATAACATACATGAGTATATATCTCACTCTGGTCCAAGTTCACTCTTCCGCTATAAATGGAATTGCTAGTGGTGAGAACTTGCCTTTTCTCTCAACTATTACATTTAATTTTTATGATTGGTTCAGTCTCTTCTAGATTAACTTTTTACTTGTGGTATACAGGATTGATGGGATATATTTGGTTATCAAATAGGCCCAGGCAAAAGACAGCATTACAAAGGGGGCCTCTCTCTGGAGAAGGCCAGGGTATTCACAATACTGAAAAATATAGTTGTGATAAAACTACAGATTTGGATTCTGCTATATAGATCTTTATAATCCATGGCCTAGAAAAATATTTAGTGCAATAGAATTCAAAGCATTCACATGTAATGAAAACAGCAGCTTGCCAAAATCACTTTGTACCCATATTCATATCATTCTACTCTGAAACTGAATAAACAAACTCCAGTCCACTAGTCCACTCCTTATCTGAGGCAACACTACATAGTAACCATCTTCAGCTTAAATGAATACTCAAAATCTGGGCAGCTTTAGATCTTCATAACATTTTTCAAGTCTCTGGAGTACATAATCTTAAATTGCTCTTGAAGCTAATAGTAGAATTTGATATCCCCAGTCAGATTTTTACAAGTACAAGTTGGTGCTGGAATAGTAAACAAAAACTAATATGGTATTTAGCTGATTTGGTTACTGACAGAAGTCTGATAAATCACTTTTTATCCAAATTAAAATACTCTGAAAACTGTGCTGTTCTGACATCAAGAACACTCAGCTTGAAATTAATTCATCATTGTTTCTTTTTACCAAATGTCCCCACAAACAAGTGCATAACAATATGGGTGATCATAAGAGACTGGCTTGATCAAATATTTTTAATCCCCCTTTGCATCGTGCTTTTGATGTATATGAAAACTGGTTAAACATGAGATCAGGGAAAGGTATATTAAAAATAAAAACTTATTTAGGTACTGGAATTAAAAAAAAAAAAACTAAAATGTAATTGTTAAACTGTTTAGCTATTAATAATATATTTCGGATTATGAAGCCTGATAGGTGGGGGATTGTTATAATGGACACAGTGATTTACATGGCAAAAATTAATATTATTTTAAATAACACTGATCAGTATACACATGTATCACTGAAAAAAACAAACATGTTTTATCATAAAATTGATTTAGTACTTTGGTTTAGATTTGTCATTGCAATATCACACAAAAGTCATACATATTTTTGAAAAAAGGAAAAATCAATGGTCATGATTATGTTCAGGATTCCTAAAATACATAAGACCTGTGAAGACCTGCATCTGATAGTGGATGATAGAGGCTCTAAAACATAGGCCTTGGCAGCATTTATTTGCACACATGCTAAATCTTGTACACTTAAACATTATTATTTATAGAAGGATTGTTTGGAATTCCAGAACAAACTGACTACAGATTGTGCTTGACAAAGGGATAGCTATTTAGTTAAAATAGATGTAATTGTTTTAGTTTCAGTAATCCCCCCATGATATAGGAATTGAATAGTTTTGACACATGCATATGGAGTGTAACTGTATTAGTAACAGTGTTTTAGAAATTCTTTGTGATTTTATGAGATTGCTCTCCTTAATAATGTTATTTATCATGAAGGTGAATATTATCGCCAGGAAGAAGTGGTAACCATTAGGGCAGCTTATGTCCCCATATATGCTAACCTGGTGATTTCTTAACTCTAGTTATGTTAAATGGTGTAGATTGTAGATTTCTGGATGATACATACTTGATGTAGAATGGTGATGAAACTATTTTACAAAAATTTTTAACATACATTTGATAAACTAGTCAGTTTTTTGAGATTTTCAATGGAATATGATAAGGCCAGAAATGTATTCCTTGGATGTATTGATGACAAAGGAAAATGATCCGAAAGGATCACTTTTCAGATCCAGAGCTGTTTGCAGATCTTTGAACCGAAAATTAGTTGTACCCATCTCAAGCTCATCATCTGCTGCTACACTAGAAATGGAATGACATTTAAATTAGTATACTACAATAGGTTTGTAGATGACTTGGTTTGATTTTAGAAGGTAGTGAAATAGAGGCAAATACTTTGATTTATGAGATGAATTCAACTTCTGAATTTTTGAAATTTACTAAAGGAGAATATGGACTTGAAGTAATTTTTTGGATGTGTACTTGAAATGGAACACAATAACAGACTCTTTTGAGAGAAGACTTTTTAGAAAGTGTACTTTTAGCAATAATTATTTAAATTATTCAAGGAATCATCCCAGGTTTATTAAAAACAATATTCCTAGGGACAAACTAATCGGAGCCTCAAGAATGATGTCAGTGGACAGGGATTTTGAAGAAGAGGTATTATATATTACTGAGTTGTTTAAGCTGAGAGGGTACAATGTTAATATGCTGCTTAGAACAGCCGAAGAGATTAGATCAAAGAGAAAAGTATTTTCCCTCCTATTTTGTAAAAAAGTTTTCATAAATTGACCCCAGAACACAATTTGAACAACAACAATATAGTTAGATGTAATGTAGATATGACGGTTGATAGGGGGAATATATGTCCAAGTATCCATAGCAACTGTAAAATACTAGAAGGAAATATAGATTTAATCAAAATAGTGGAGACTCAACACAAACTTGTTTTTAGAAACTCTTATAATCGAAACTATATTTTACAGAGAGATGATACTAATTTCAGCAACCCTAGACTTCTAAGTACTAAACCTAAAGGTATGCACAAATGCGGTCAATGTTCCATTTGTAAATTTATTATGGAAGGGCCTTTTTTTGTTGGAACATTTGACTTAGACTATTCCAGTACCAGGTATATTTACTTGTAAATCTAAAGGAGTGGTTTAAATTAGTGTATGCAGTGAAAGTAATGTCTATTATATTGGTATGATTGCCAGAACACTGGAAGTCCGAGTTAAGGAACAGCTCTATACTATAAAAAACAAAAATGATAGGGGTGCATTATATAAACACTCCTTGGAATGTAACACATTTTACAAGGTTTTGTTTATGGTAGTTGAACACATACCCTTATATAGAAGGGGTGGTGGCATAAAGAATAGAGTAAAAAAAGGGAAACTCTTTGGCAAGGAGCTGATTTATTTCCTGGCTTGAATGGGACTATTAGCATCAAGTGTTTTTTAAAAGACAGAAGGTTGAAAGCTTTAAAGTGATTTTATGTCACTGGTTTACTTTATAATATTATAATATTATTACAATGTTTTATATATTTTTTATTATTTAAAATCCATTTTTGTTAGTGTAAGAATTTTGGCAATTAAATGTATTAGTGTGATAATTAGATGATTAGCATAAGATGTATATATACTGATTCTTGTTTAAGAGTTAATTGTGTTGTTCTGAAGAAGTCCCTTTGTGGATGAAAGCAGTGATTAAATATTTTATACGCTAAAGATTTGGTTTTCGTCCTTTGAGTGTTCAGTGGATATTTTTAGTTATATGCAATTATGCATACAACTAATTACAAGTGAAACAATCATGTCCAAGTTGCTGTGTATTTTACACCAGGTCTGGAAATATGACCTGATCATGTGACATAAAAATTAGGACTTGGTTTAGTAACAGGGACTGTATATAATGAATGTTCAACTTCGGGGACATCTGGGACATCATCAGGAATGGGAAAAGGTACTGAGACATGTCCTTCAACAGGCACATCATCTGGGTTGCTCTGAGATCTAGAGTCTGTATCACAGGTACGATGCTGTAATATTGATTCAGACACCAAAAGAAGATGCTTGTGATTTCTTCTGTATTCTATACCCTCAGATTGTACTAAGTAAGATCTCAGTTCAGCACACACACCTCTCACTTGACCAATTCTATCAAACCTTTTGTGGTTTGCATCCTCATTATCTCCCTTCTTTTATTGATTGAAGAAATCTTCTCATATTATCACAGTTGGACTTCTGGAATGAATGCTTTTTAAATAGTTGGGCTTTGATTGCTCTGGTATTTTTAGCATTATTGCCCAACAAAGTGGAACTGATAGGCAAGGTTGTTCGGGTTTGCCTAGACAGAAGTCTCTGAGCAGTGAGCCAAGTAAATTGTCACGGGGTATATTTCTGAGATTAAGCAAATTCAACAAAACATTGGTATTGTCATACTTTGACCTCTCTAGTAATTCCTTTGCACTTTGTACTACATGTTCAGTTGGACCGTTTGACTGTAGATAATGAGGACTACTGGAAACATGGATAAAGTCCCACTCTTTTGCAAATTTCTGAAATAGCTGACTGGTAAACCGGGCACCATTGTCAGAAATAACTTTGGACTACCATGGACTGATAAATGACATTTCAATTTAGAAATGACAGTACTGGACGTTAGGTTAGGTAGCAGATCAATCTCAAACCAATTTGAATAAGAGTCTACCAACACCAACAAGCTCTCTTTCAATGGCTTCTGACCCCACTGAAATAGGCAGAATATATGCCCTCGTACGTGCATCTTTATCAGAAAAAGCTGCTTGTATAACAATATCATATTCCTGCTCAAATACTCTCCAATTCTCCACAATATTATGAACAAACACAAGTGGACTGGGTCTGTGAAATGCCTCAGCCATGCCAACACACAGTAATAAAGATCCTTGGAATTATGTACAAACATACACAAATAAATGCCAGAAATTTATGCCAGAAACTTATAATTATGCTCAATAGCACAACAGGCTCTTTGAAATAACTGCAGTTTGCGAAATAAGTCTCCATAGCACAAGAACACTTTGAAATCACTGTACTTTGTGAAATCACTCATCATTGAAATAAACACTTCAGAATGACTGCACTTTGCAAATGAACTGTACACAGCACAAGAAACTTCTCAAAATGACTGTGTTTTGACTGCACTTTGCAAAATAAATGTATTTTGCACACAGCAAACTCTTTGAAATAATTGTACTGTAATAAAGCACACATTGCAAACACTTTGCACACTGAGATACTTCAAATAACTCTAGTCATACTTTCAATAGCTTTAGTAAATGTGATATACTATCGCATACCAAAAAAGTGGTCATTTACTTAAAAAATGCAGTTGCTTTGCTTTTCCATGCTCATTTTTTTCCTTTTATTGTACTTGTTATGCTCATTTGACTTCTGTCATGCTCGTTATACTTTTTTGAGCTCGTTTTATGTTTAACATGCTCATTATGCAAATCAGAAGTAATTCTAAACAGTGTCATAACTATTTTGAATAATTCTATAAAATATTGTGGTTTTGAACATTTTGTTTAATCAATAATACATTTTGTGCTTTTCAAATACTTCACACTGTTTTCTTTGTGAAATAAATCATTTGTGTGAGTTTTAATTACCTAAAATTAATTTCTGACATTTTTCAATTGTTTGAGCAGGTTGCAACAAGTCATTCCTCTATATACCTACATTTTCAACTGTGCACCTCATAGCTTGACATTTGGCTTCTTTCTGGCTTCTTGTTGCTTAGACATCTCAGTTATGACACCATGTCATTCAGGCATGCCACTTCTAACACCATGTCATTCAGACATGCCACTTCTAACGCCATGTCGTTCAGACATCCAGCTTCTGACACCATGTCACTCGTCTTGTCAGGATAAAGCAGATGAACAGTTGCGGGTTCAATTCAAGCAACTTTATTACATACAAACACATCAGGATTGAGGATTAGTAGCTTAAACTTGAATACATGTATAAACAAACTGATTACTGCACTCATATATGTTAACACACTGGCTGTTCACTCAAAATGGCACTGCTGCCTGCACATGCTCTATATTTATATGCACATGTCCTCACTTTGAAATGCTTCTTAAAGTCACAACACACACACAGATCTACACTATGTATAAAATTAAAACATTAAAACAGTTTAGCTAGGTTTATCTCTACATCTATCTATCTATCTATCTATCTATCTATCTATCTATCTATCTATCTATCTATCTATCTATCCAAAGAGAGAGTTATGTATATTTAGATAGAGGGAGCAAGGGAAAATGTATTCAATCGCTGTACATTTCATCAATGTGCTTTTTGTCAGAAAAATGACACTGATGTCAAATATTGAACTTGGGCAACAGTGTAAGTAAATGGATATTGAACGTTTTGTAGCATTCAATTTCACTGCAAAGGGATGGTGCATGGTGTGTTTTGCCGAGATTGGGTAACAGTAGTAAAGGAATCCACTCCTGTTGTGCAGTCTCAGAGTCAGAGACATATACATACACATGCACACATCCTTGTGCGCACGCCCACACACACACACACACACACACACACACACACACACACACACACACACACACACACACACACACTGACACACACACTTAGTATAGTATAGCATACTGTGATTGATTGAGATGCAGATGATTGATGCTTGTTTGTTTGTATAACATCAAGGTTTATTACACTAATGTGTGCAGACTAGTGACTACAGGCATTCTGTTTTGTTTTAGCAATGTGATTCTGTCTGATTCATTGATACTACTTATAATTTGCTGCTCTGTCTAGGTGCCATTTGAGATATCAAACAGAGGGTTAGGCAGTATGTCTTTTTTCCCACTGTTGTCCGCTATATTAAAAGACACTAAGGCAGAAATAGCACCAGTAGAAGGTTCCAAAGCACCTGCTTTAGGCAAGATGGAACCTGTAGTCAGATCTGTAGACTACGTAAAAAAACAAGGTATGAAGGCAGGTCATTACTTCCCTGCAATGAAGATACTCTAGGATATCCTTTTGACAGTTATGAGGAAGTGGTCCTCACATGGTGGTTGCTGGAGACAGTCTGAGTTGAGTATTAAAAAGAAACAGAAAGTGGTCATGATTGACTGTTAGAGACAGACTTTGAGTATTAGGAAGAGGCAGAAACTGTCTATGGCAAGAGGTATAGAGTAGAAAGAAGTCTACTGTGAGTGAATTTTAGAGTGTGAAACAATTCCACAGTAAGAGTGAATTCAGATGTGGATGGACAGAAGACATGACAAAGAAGCTGCAGAACTGAGAGCAAGATGGGCAGGTAATATTTTGAGTTATGTGTATATTGCTGTCAAGAAGCACTTATTAGGCTGAACTAAATCTATGTAAAATGTACTATGACTGATGAAATTTGTTTTATTAATGAAAAAGCTTGGACTGAAGGGGCGTGGTGGTGCAGTGGTTAGCGTTGTCGCCTCACAGCAAGAGGTTTTCCCATTCGATTCTCAGCTGGAGCACCTTCTGTGTGGAGTCTGCATGTCCTCCCCATGGTCGAGTGACGTTTAAAGACATGCAGGTAGGTGCGTGCATGAATGGGTGTGCCTTCCTTGAAGGTTGGGTGCCGGGCTGGCACCTTGGCACTGTAAAAATCTACTGCCAATCATTAGCAGACCGGAGTTCCACTGTGGTGACCCCTAACTGGGAAAAGCCAAAAGACATTTTTAGTGAAAAGGTTTGGACTCATTAAAGTAAAGAAAGACAACTTTATTTTTATTTTTTTTATGTAAAATTGCAAGAGAAAGGTTATTTAATATATTCTGAAGCTGTTTTTGAAGTTTTGCAATAAAGAGAATGTGCTGCATCTCAAATCTGACTGATTTATGCCTGAAGCATGACATGAGTGATGGAGAATGTGATTATAATAAAAATAATTCTTGAGCTAGTGAGCTCAATTATCGCATATATATGTGAATTTCTGGAAAATTCAATTTCTACTACAGATAACCACTATCAAAATATATGAAAAGTGCTTTTCAGGTATTAAATGCATCGAACTAGTGGTGTCAGGGCAACACTTTCAGTAAGAGAAGGAGTATAATTTTCCATAGGCTTGGCTAGGTGTGGTGATCTTGTACTCCGTTAAGCACTAATAAGGAGGTATACTGTCTGAAAAGCCGAAAGAAGAAGAAGAAGAAGACTGTCTGAAAAACTGTGCAGGTGAACAAAGAAAAAAAATTATTTGAGGTATATTACCCAGCAAAACAAAACTGTGAGGAAGCTAGAAGTACTTAATAAAAATGAGGTTAGGAAATGTGAATTTGCAAAAATGAACCTAAAGTAATGTTGCAGTAATAGGCACTAAAGTGTTGCATGATAAATACTATTGAATTCTGTCATGTGACATATTGCTTGAACTTCTACAGGGTTCTCTAACAAAGCAAAACCTACTGAGGTTGTACGCTGAAACTGCATACTAAATGTATTAATGTGCCCTCATACAAATAATGTCCTGGAAAAGTTCTGCTGTAACATAAATCATATGAACTGAGTTTGAAGAGAAGTAACACAAATAATTGTGACCGTTCTCACTATAAGAAAAGCTAAGCAGTACAAAGTGGATAAAAGTAAATTCAAAGCTGGTAACTCCTGAATGTGTTCTGAGCCAAGCATTAAAAAGCTGTTGAAAGTATTAACTGTTGCAAGTCAGTGTACTGCATTCTAAAACAATGGAAGGTCCTTCTTTACAAAAATGAACCAGGAACTGTTTTTGCATGCATGAATTCATCATGTGCTAAAACGTAGCAATCCTTGCAGTGTGCTTGAGACCTGATTAAAATTTTAGAGAACTCTGCTACTTGGATAATATAAACACTGACAGAAGTGTCACATTGAGCCATGTTGCTAACCAGTATTGATGGGAAAAAAATATTTTTGAAAAAAGTTGTAAAATATATTTTGTGCTTTTACCAATATTGTTGAATTATGTAGCAAGACCTGCAAAGTAAACATTTTTAATGGTTTATAAAAGTATTTTTTAAACTTGCTATCACTAATGAATTGTGAATGAAGCTGTATAAGCAGTTGGAAATTGTAAGCTACAGTTAATGTTGATAAAATTGCAATGGAAAGTTAAACAGAGAACTGAATATTTACAAACCAGGTCTTGGCTATTGTAGCATTTCAAAACAAATACAACTAGGTACTGCTAAATGTAAAAGGGGTAGTCTGCTGGAAACTGATGTTGTACACACAATATGTCATTATTATTGTTTCAAAATGGTTGGACATGCTGCTTCTAAAATTTAAAAACAAACCCGTGGCAGCAGAAAAGTTTCACTGCCTGGAACAAGAAAGAAAGAAATCTGAATTAAAAAAAAAACTGTTTATTTTGTGGAACTATTGGATGAAAGCCTAGTGAAATTTATTGAGAAGATGTGAACTCATTGGACCAGAAAAATGAATGGTGAAGATGCAATCAGCCAAACAATGGTTATACTGAGCATAAATACACTATCAGAGGTAAAACAATGTTAAATTCTGCTGAAATGCAGCACCAAAGTTTTTCAGAAGAAAATGGTGCTGACCAAATACATATGGTTACAAAAAAGTGCTGAGGCACAGGAGAATGAGAGGTTACAGAAGAAAATAACACTGACCAAATAAGTCTGGTTGCAATCTTTCCTAGCTTCAGTGCCTTCTTTTGTGAATTTTATTTTTGCATTATGTGATCAAAGCATTTGAGTTTTAGCTTTACAATCAAGCCTTCCAGTGAACGATCAGGATTAATTCCTTAAGCATTGAATGGTATGATCTTCTTCTAATCCATGGAATTCTCAAAAGTTTTCTCCATCATCAGAGTTCAAAAGATTCAATTCTCCAGCATATAGCCTTATGTATAGTCCAGCTCCCAGAGTTGTATGTTACTTCTGGAGAAATTCATGGCTTTGACTTCATGGACCTTTGTTGACAATGTAATTCCTTTGCTGTATAAACTCTTATCCAGGCATGCATGACTTTCCTTCCAAAAAGCAAAGACCTTAATTTCCTGGTTGTAGTCATCATGTGCAAAGATCTGTGAACCCAACAAGACAAAATCTGTCACTGCCTCACCTTCCGCCCCATATATTTGCAAAGAAGTGACAGGGCTAGATGACAACATGTTATTATTAATTTTTTTTAATATAGAGCAATAAACTTGTTTTTGCACTTTTCTTCTTCCACCTTCAACAAACTAATCAACTTTTCTTCAGTTTCTGTCATTAGAGTATTATCATTTGCTTATCTGAAGTTGTTGATATTTCTACCAGCAATTTTGATTTCAGCATCTGAATTGTCTAACCTAGTATTTCACACAATATTTTGAGATATAAATTAAATATATGTAGAGTGACAATATACAAGCTCATCATACTACTTTTCCAGTCAAGAATCAGTTAGTTATTCCACTCTTGGTTATAACTATTACTTCTTGTTCTGCCTACAGATTCTTCAGAAGAAAATTAATGTGGCAGGGTATCCCTATTTCTCTAAGTACAAGCCAAAGCTTATAATGGTATGCACAGTCAAAGGCTTTGGTGGAGTCAGTAAAGCAAAAGGAGATATTCCTCTGAAGTCTCTTGCATTCTTCATTATCTACTGGATGTTGGCAATTTGATAGCTGGTACCTCTGCTCCTTCTAAAACCAGCTTGTACATCTGGCAGTTCTCACACTGTATTCTGCTGCAGGTTAGCTTGCAGGATCTTGAGTATTACCTTGATAACATGTGAAACAAGTGTAGTTGTTCAATAATTTAAACACTCTTGTGATGAATACTTTGAACACTCTTTAACATTTCCCTTTTTGCGACTGGAATAAAAAACTGACTTTTTTGAATCTACTGACCACTGTTATGCTTTCCAGATTTGCTGTTATGTTTTTCAAATTTGCTGTCAAACTCCAAGCAGCACAGTAACAGCATCATTTTTCAGGAGTTTAAGCAATTCAGCTAGAATTCCATCACTTCTTGAAGATTTATTGTTAGCAAGGCTTTCTAAGGCCCATGTAGCTTCACTCGCCAAAGTGTCTGAATCTAGATCAGAGAACAGACCATCTTATGTATCAGTGACATACCTCTCAATATTTTAGCACATGAAATCTGAACAAAGCCTAAAATAATGGGGTAGGGCAAAGGCTTAGAAGTAGGGACAGCTTTAGATACTGCTCTTATAAACTTAGAAAGTTCCCTAGAATAACATGATCTGTGTTGGCATGCATTTTCTATAGGAAATGAAGTCTGAAACTCAAATATATAACATTATTTAGTGACTTCACTCTTTGGTGATTTGCCAGAAAACTTCACATTTTATGAGGAAAAGACAAAAACTATGAGGCAAAAATCTGGACAGTCGATAGGTATGATCAGTGATGTTAGGGAATTTATTAAATGGTTTACTAGCAAAAGCTTGAAACTCACAACCATGAATGTTGATTTATGCGACATATACTTGACTCATAAATATTAAGTAAGTCCAAAGGTTGATGCATCAACATCGACAACATACTGTCGATATTAATGTTGGGAGCTGCCATTGCCAACCATGCTGCATGTCCCTGCCATGTGTATGTCCTTCTTAATTGACGGACACTTCAACGCCAACATTCTGACAGTCGCTTCTACCATCTTCGAGGAGGTGGCTGTCGTGTAACTGACTTTCAACAATGTGATTGTAAACCTTATTAAAGACTTCCTCTCTGTGTCTTGCCACCTCTTCTTAATATCTTCTGCTTATGTTAGAGCCTCACATCTTTGTCTTTTATTATGGCCATTTTTACCTGGAAGTTCCATTTGATATGACCAATTTTCTTGAGCAAATACCTTATTCCTCCCTTCATAATCTTTTCTTCCATTTCTTCACTCTGCTGACGTAAACATGTCTGTTATCTCTCCTTCCTAGGATCTGAACCCTTCGTTCAGACTGCATATTTTTCTGTCTCCATTGCTGTCTGCTCTCCTTTTTTTCCTCAGTCACTTATAAAGCCTTCACTAAAACCTATTTTGCCTTCCAATTTTTTTTTTCAGTTTGGAATATTTTTATGCCGTCTCCTGAACAATATCTTGAAATTGTCCATAGATGTTCAGTTACTTTATCCACAAGGTCTAATCTCTTAAATCTAATTTTTACTTCTACTACATTTATGCTTGGAATATTTGTTGAGCATGTATCTCACTCGCCCAGATGTTTTTTTTTTTTCTTTTTAATTTAATTTTAAACTTTCCAATATGAAGCTGGTGATCTCAGCTACAATCAGCTCTTAATTTTGCTGATTGTATAGAACTCTTCAATCTCTGCCTCCTGAGTATAATGCCAGTCTAATTTTGATACTAACTATCTGGTGAAAGCCATGCATAAAACCATCTTTTATGCTTTTTAAAGTGAGTGCTTGCTATGTTCAGAAAATTACATTGGTGGAATTCTACTAGTCAATGTCCCACTTCAGTTTATACTTCAAAGCCAAGCACACACATTATCTGAGCTGCATTTTGACTACCAGCATTAGCATTCAAATCACCTGTGATGAAAGTAACATCGTTTTATATTATTTCCTGAAGTTGCTGAAGAGACACATCAGCTGTCTACTTCCTCCTCTTCAGCATCTGTAGTTCAAGCATAAACTTGCATCAATGTGATGTTTAACGCTTTATCTTATAGTCAGACTGTGATCATTGTATCATTATTAAGTTATGACCAAACACTGATTGTAACACCTTTTCATTAATTATGAGGGCTACTCTAGTTCTTCTGCAAGATTCTTGGCCAGAGTAGAAGAGCCAATGATTATCTGATATATAATTATCCATTCCAGTCCATTTAGTTCACTAATTCCCAAGTTGTTTCGACTGCAATCCTATCCTTAACCACTACAAGTTTGCCCTTGTTCATCATTCTGACTTTCCATAGTATATAATTCTTTGCAATACTGGACTTACCTTTCACCCCTGCACTCTTCAGCAGATGGACATCCTCCCAGTTTTAATCCATCTGCTACTTGGATTTCTCCTCTGCTCTTCCCAGCGGCATGATGGACACATTCAGACCCGAGGGTCTCATCTCCTGGTGTCATGTTGACATGTCATTGAATGCTTTTCTTTATAGGGTTTTCTTGTTAAACATACTTTACATTACATCTAATCTCCAAAACGCACAGCCACTGAATCTCAGTTGAATGATACTGGCATTTTGAAAAAAAAAACTTAATGAATAAAATAAAATAAAAGTAAAAAAGGTCAAAAGGGAACACAGTTTTCTTTTCCAATCCTAAATAAAAAATTTCTAAAACTAAATTAAGAAGACATTTGTTTGAGCAGTATTTCTTTTATGGAAAGAGTTTTGCTAAGGTAAGGTATAGGGTTAGACTGAGGGGCAGATTTAGGCATACAGTTAGCATGCATTAGTAAGGTACTGCAGTGGGGCTGTTTTGAAATCATGGGTGCAGGGGCTTACCATCACGTTGGAAATTAGGAGGCTGGCACTTCTTAAAAATTTACTTTTGTACATTTTGTAATGGCAACATTTTCACAAATTTGAGACTATTTTTGTTTAGGTTAATTAGACATACTCAACCACACAATAGCATTCAAGAAACAATGTAACCAAAAAATAGTATGAAAACGCTACTGGATGCTGGATGCCTCAGAGAAACATGAACACCAACAAGTTATATTCCACACATTTAATGTATATATATATATATATATATATATATATATATATATCTGTTTAAAATGATGTAAGATTTAGCGCTTTCATTTTTCATTCAAATTTTTAACTAAACAATGAATGATTAACCCATTTACAGTTGCAACTATGAATAATTACTGTGTGGTGATGAACAAAATGTTGTGTAGGTGGAAATTTTTATATTACCAGATTGTCAGATAAATAATCTGATACATAGACTATATTAATAAAACTGTGCATATATTGGGCTTTTTAGTATTCAACAATTGTTGTTTTGCCCTGTCTACATTTCCCTTACACTGAACTGACCGTTTAATCTGCATTCCAGCAACAAATATTCTAGCTTATATAGCTGTATCAGAATCTTGTGGTTCTATACTGTTAATGTCCCTCTGTAAGATAATATCACTTTACTTAAAAACACATGGAGAAATATGACTGTGGTAAAGTGTTATATGTGGAGAGTATTATTAAAACTGGATTAGCTCTCTCTCTCTGTCTTCTCTATTTCTGTGCCGCATAGGTGCTCCAGCACTTTATTCTTATAGCCATACTGCAGCCTAAAGACATGTGTCTGGAGCATTTCTCCTGGGTCTCTGATGAAAATTGGCTTTGTTCCAAGTCAGACTTTCCCAGTTAAGAAATGTTAAATAACTAAATAAAAATTAATAAAAATAATAAAGCTAAAACCTTATGTGAAATACACTGGCTAACAAGGTCTAGAGTTTACTGTTATAACAAAACAATGAGCAAATATTCAATTGGTAAGCCATGTTGAAGAGCTAAATGTCTTCCTAAAACTAAATGTTATTAAAAAGATAGAGCTTATAGAAAATATACTAGAGAACTTTGCAGAAAATGTATCTATACAACTAATGGCAAAGCAACAACTGACAGGCCAGCAAAAACAGAAAAATGTTATAGCAGTACAGTCCAAAATGGACACTATGCAGTCCACACTGATACAAGCTGAATTTTGCAAGAAACAGTTAGTGTAATTTTCCAGGGTTTTACTTGATGATCTGCATGAAAATGTATGGACAGTGATTGAAAATTGTAATCCCATTTCCAAGAGTACTAAAATCGCTGGATGTTAGCAGCAAATCAAAAGCTGATGAAAAATGTTGAAGCTTTAGTTTTAGAACAGGCACAGATCCAAAGAAATTTGATTCCCATGGAAGAGGAGGTCAACAAGATGAAAAAAAAATGTAGAATTGCTAATGCAGTTGGTGATACTATCTCAGAGCAGAGGCATTCAGCGATAACGTTGAAACAGGTGTTTTCAGATAATGAGACTACAATGATGGAGGTTTTAAAATTTGTATGGCTAACCCATTCTAACAGGAGAGTTCTTTAAGTAGGTCAGAAAAAGAAATGTTTGATCCGTCCAATACACTGTCTGAATTTAAACACATTGCTGTAATGAAACAGTGATAATTATGAAATTCTTACTGCAAATGTAAATGATAAATCAAAGAAGGAAATAACATGCAGTTTCTAAATCCAAGAATACCAGCACACCCTTTCTTCTATGAAAGAATCAGAATTTAAAGCCGTAAGTAGAATTTGTAGTTGCTTAAGTGGCAAAGTTGTACAAGCAGTATGAGTAGTTATAAAAGGATCAGGTTACGTTACACCAAAAGGAAATGGAGCATAATTATTTAAAACATATAAAATAAGGCATAGAACTTGGAAGAAATTGTGCATAAGCTGAAAAAAGAACAAAGAGCAATAGAGCTTTAACTTGAAAGACAAAAGAGAAGTTCACACCCAAGCTGACAGTGTGTTTACAGAATGAGAAAGAACATATAATGTAGGATTTGCTAACAGTCAAAAGACAGGTATGAGCCTTGCATTAAGCAGCATTTTACATTCACCAAGGATGATGCTACAGTACAACCATAAAATAATTGATTTTAATAATGGGCTTAGCTTCCATGTCACTCAAGTGGGATTCAATATTAGCTTAGCAGGACATGTTCAATATACCACGTTGCTTTGCCAAGGATAGACTGCACCTGCACCCCCCCCCCCCGACTTTCAGATATTGGCTATAACTTAATCGACCCCTTAGAGCCTTTTTAGGCAATCCCAAAAAGACAAAACTACCAACATAGTGAAAAAGTCTCCAAGCAACCTTAAGGTGTTACTGCTCAATGCTTGGAGCCTAAACAAATATTTCCACACCCTTCAAGCCCTCTTTACTCTGTAGAATGTAGACATCTGTGATATGACCAAGATTTGGGTTATTGCCATAGAAAGTACTGATGCAGTGCAAGGCTACAGTGCCTTCAATGCATTTAAACCTACAGAGCAGATTGGTGCCAAAGGTAGACGTGTCTCAATCTATATTAGCAACAAGCATACCTCCAGTTAAACAGGTTGATACCATGGAGCTCATCCATGTACAAGTCATCATAGATAAGGTCTGTCTCCATATTATAGCAAGCTTCAGGTCAGATCTATCCCCCTAGAGTCTCATGACTCTTACCTACACCTACTGCAGGTGCTCACTAACTAAACACCCTATTCATGGGTGATTTTAATGATTCCTCCATAGACTGGAAAACATATACTGACTCAAACTCAGAAGCACAATGCTTCCTGGACTTTATTAACACAAACACCCTGGAACAGATCATGTACACTCCAGTCAGAGCATCAAAAATACTGGATATGGTACTCACCAACATGGAAGAGTGTTGCCCCTCTCGTTTCACATCCTCATTAGTGAGGTCAGATCACAAGGTTGTCAACTTTGAAGTAAAAGTCAACCTGGAAAACACAGCAAAGCCAGTAACAGGACATTCTAAGGCAAACTACATCCTATTAAGTGACAGTTTGTCAAAGTTGAAAGATCCTCCTAACCTAAAGACCACAACTACCGCTGTAGAATTATTTACAGAGTCTCTATATAAACATGTAAATGGCTGCACAGAGGCTACCATATCTACTAGAAAAAAAATCACTTAAACAAACCATACTGGTGGAATCCTCACCTAAACAAAGTATATAATAAAAGAAAAAAAAACTCATGGCTAAAATAAGTAAGAGCAACTCCCTTACATATAAGTGTTCTCCTGAACAAGTAAATTAGAAACTAAAAGGACTAATTAAGTCCAACAAGACCAATTATGAGGTCAGGATCACCTCAAAGGTTAAGGCCAATCACAAGGTTTCTTTAGCTATGTCTAGAACCTTAAAAGTAACACACAGTACTATTCTAAACATGATGGTGAATGGTACCATCTTCACTGATCAGAGTGACATAAAAATGGATTGGCTGCCAAGTGATATCTCCTTCAACATATTCCACAGAAGTATTAGTATGGCCCAGGTGCTGGCAGCACTCACAAATGCCAAGATCATGAGTCCCAACAACATCCTCTGTTGCTTCCTAAACAGTCTAAAACATGACCTATTTGGACCATTTGAGACAGTCTTCAACTACAGCCTCAAAAACAGGCTACATTCTAAGTGAATGGACCATAACAGTCATTCCCCTACACAATAACAGGTCATCAACCAACCCAGGGAACTACAGGCTGATCAGTCTAACCAGACTAATATATAAAGGCATGGAACAAATTCTCATGGAAATGTTAAACAAGGACATTGGCAACCTACAGACAGTGGAACCATCCCAATTTGGCTTTGTTAAGGGAAAGACTTGCCTTACTTCACCTGGTAGGCTTCTTTGAGAGGGTCGCCAAGGCAATGGATGAGAGTAAAACAGTGCATACTGCATATTTTGACCCAGTCAATGCATTCAATACAATACCCCCCTCAGGCATTGTTGACAAGCTCTCTGAGATAGACGTAAATCCCTGTATAAGTTGATAGATTGCCTGCTGGCTCACAGACAGGACCTAAGAAGTCAGCATCAGTGAGACCACCTCTACCAAGTAACTGGTCACTGGAGGACTACCCCAATGTTCCATGCTGGGCCCACTACTGATTGGCATTTACAGAAGTCAAGGCTAATATTCAGGCCTCTGTTTCACTAAGTGCAGGGATGATTGTGAATTGGGAGCTATTATAGATTCCAAATCAAGACATCAACATCTTGCAAGAAGGTTTAATACAGACAAATGACTGGTGCCAAAGCCATTGCCTAAAACTCAGTACCAAAAAAAAAAATGCTTTACAATGCCTTTTGTGAAACTGTCAACCCAAAATAATTACTCCATCAATAAAACACCCCTAAGAGTCGACCCAATTGTAATGGATCAGGGAACATACGTAGACAGCAATCTGACCTTTAACCAACATTTAGCTAAGATAGGAAGAGAATCATTCTATGCTGCCCATCTTATAAGTAAGGGTATAGCATCCAGGTTCAAGGAAGTTATACTACAATAGATAGTCGATTATCCGAACGTTGATTATCCGAAACGTCAATTATCCAAATCTCCCTTCCAAAGTTTTCGGGTAGGAAAAAAAATCATAAACTCTGAGTGTGTAAACATCATACATATTCATTTGAGCCTGTTTTTTGAGCTTGTAACTAGCTTGTGTGTGAAAAATATTCTTTATTGTCCACTGGAATCACAGAATGGTTGAAAAGTGTATTCCTGCATGCAAAAAAAAAAAAAAACGTTAGAAGTTTTTTTATCAGGTTCAGTTATATGTTTGAATATCCAAACAGTTTGATTATCCAAACTACCTTAGGTCCCAATTAGTTTGGATAATAGACTCTCTGCTGTACCACTCTACTTGGCCCTTATCAGACCTATCATTGCGGGCAATGCCCCCTTTGGCATGTACCTAACCAGACACTTGCAACACTTGGGATGCCCGCAATGATTTCTTACCAGGATAAATCTTGACATGAATACCCTGTCCTAGACTGATCATCTAAAGGCTTTGTCTCTGTATTCACAGAGCTTCTTCAGACCCAACCTTGATTCATCTCTTGCACATGCACAAAACAAACAGCAGCAGAAATACTATATGCAGGGATGTGAACTTTGGTTGTGTAGTGATGCCTTTTTGTATTTCTGTGCTTTTTGTCCCTTTATCTCTTTGCATTTTTTACTTTGTTCTGGGACCTTAGTCATATAGATAAATTTGTAGTTGTGTGAAGATTGTGCATTTCTGCAGGATTGTAGCACTGTGCACACATTATACTGCACTTCTATTTCCAGAAGTAGAATTACATGTGAAAGGTAACTTCTTTATCTATTTTGAAGCCAGTGTGGACAATCTTTTAAAGTCTTTCACAGTTGTATCAGGACTGTGATCTGCACTGGATTTATGCTTCATTTAGCCTTTTATTACAGTGTGACTGGTAAATCTCTGTATGGCCTGATGCCTTAGTCTATAGTAGATTTGAAATAGTGGCAGTATTGTGAATTCTGCTCCAGGATTTGTGCTTCAGTACTTTTATAGTTGCATATACCTGATTAAAGTTGCATTACAGTGCTTTTCTCTTTACATTTCTACTGTTTTTGTTCCCCTGTTGTTTGAGCCCCCCCACTGAAGGCATTAAGCTAAAAGGGGTCTATATTAGATCAGCGAATGCTTAAACAAGCGAACGCTGATTGATTGACCTTATTTTAGCGAAAGTTAAAATATCGGTTAACAGAAACTCAAATTTTTTCCTAGGGAAAGAATTTGGTTGTCCGTTTCTGTTGCTTCAGTATTTTCAGTGCTGTGGTGGAAAGTTACGGGTCAGATTCAGGTAAGTGTGCGATTGTGTGGATGTGAGTGTTAGGGTGGGTTAGGTGAGTTAGGGTTAGGGCACGGGTTAGGTATGTGTGCGATTATGTGGACGTGAGGGTTAGGGCGGGTTTAGGTGAGTTAGGGTTAGGGAGCGGGTGAGGTGAGTGTGCGTTAGTGATGGACCTTAGGGTTAGGATTTGGGTTAAGGTAAGTGGATAGTTAGTGGTGTGTGCATAGTTTAGTGTAGGGTTAGGTATCAGATTTTAGGTGTATGTGTGTGGATTTCTGTTTTTTTGGTATGCTTGTGTTGTGTGTATGTGTTTTGGATCAGCGATTTTTTTCCCTAGGAAAAAAAACGCTGATCTGACAGTTCGAGATTGTAAGCTTTCGCTTACATAAGGTCGATCAATCAGCGTTCGCTTTTTTAAGCGTTCGCTGATCTAATATAGACCTGCTAAAAGTTTCTTAAATTCTAATCACAGGACTTGAGCTCCAATTTGAATTTCTTCCCCAACCCTCTCACTTTTTTCTTGTTGTAGTTTTAAAAGGCTGAATCTCTGGCCTCTGCCTCTTATAGTAATTTTACTGCGTAAGCTCCCCTCCACACCTTACATTGCTATTGTCTGTTGTGTAATCTATTAGGTTCTTTCTCATACGTTGTTTTTCATATATCTGTAATACTAAGTGCCCACCCAGCAAACCAGCATTGTACTTGAGTAAACCTCTCTTACTACAAATTGTCTCCTGCTCATTTTTACATAGCTCCCATCTGCTGGGCATCCTAGCCACACTCTGACTGGGTCCTGAGTTATTACTGCTCCATCCTTGGTAGATAAGAGATTTCCTGTATTGCTTTGTACTTCAGTTAACTGTTTAATTGTCCTTCTCCTTTATTTTTTCTTTATTTGTTGACATTTGCCTTTAAATCATTCTAAAGGTCCCTAATACTTGAAATTGCCTTGTCAGGGTAGTTTAAGTTTTGTTATAGCATTACACTTTCAAGCAATCTTTCTTTGTGTTATTATATCAAGAGGTTAGCAGTGCCCTGTACCAACACAAATACCCAAAAAGTAAATTTTACCTCTAAAATTTCCTTTAGAACTGAAACTTGTAACTAAGTGCGGCTAAAACAAAGCCATTGTGCTGAGACATGTTTAGAGCAGCTAGTTTGTATATTAAACAGCATATTATTAAATCTTAGCACAATCTAACCTAGTGTAGTGCCAAACCCCAGAGACCACCCAAGGAATCCCCGGTATAACCTAGTTAATGACCTACCCAAATTCAGGTCCCGACGACATGGATATGCAATTTCCAAATGTCTCCATAGCCAGCTTGGTAGTTATGGACATCCTGAGACAATGTCACAATTGTCTCATGTTCACTGACAACCATTGTTTAGGCAATGCCAAATTGACAAACCTACCGCCATAGTAAACAAAACCTAAAGAAACCTAAAGGTGTTACTGCTCAATGCTAGGAACCTAAACAAGAAACTCTACACCCTACAAGCTATGATGAATATAGACATTTGTGACATTACCAAAACATGATTTAAATCCACAGAAAGTAATCCGGCAGTTCGATGCTTCAGTGACTTTCACACATTTAGACTATCCGCTGCACAGCTGCACAGACATGAACAAAAAGAGAAAGAGTTTCAGTCTATAATAGCAGCAAGCATAACCCTATGTTGGTTAACAGAACGATGACCTGGAATTTACTTTAGGGCAACGCACCATAGACAAAGTCCCATACCATATCCTAGCAAGCTATAGCTCACCCTCTATGTCCCTACAGTCTGATAGCTTGCACCTAAACCTACCGGAAACACTCACCATTAAACCCAATACCATTTTCATGGAATACTTTAAGGACCCATCTATAGGCAAGGAAACATTCCCTGCCTCATACTTGGAGGCAGAATGATTCCTGGACTTAATTGACACAAATACCCTTGACCAGATCGTGTGCACACCCACCAGAGTTTCAAAAATACTGGGCCTGGTAATCACCAATTTGGGACAATGCTGCACCCTAATGTCATAACCTCACTGGTAAAATCAGACCACCAAGCTGTCTCCTTCAAAATAAAAATGAACTCTGTAACCCTCCAGCAAACCCTGTAACAGTTAGGAACTTTTCCAAACCAAACTACACCCTGTTAAGCTACAGTTTATTAAAATGTAATGCCCCTCCCAGCCCTATGTTCACAACAACCTACATGGAATTGTTCACAGAGACCCTATACAACCATGCAAATGGCTGCATAGAGGCTGCTTTACCTACTAGAAGTAAGCCCAAAACAAATTCTAAAACAAAACCACACTGGTGGAATCCTAACCTTACTAGGGTATATAAAAGAAGGAAAAAAAAGTTATGGCTAAAATCAGGAACAGCAACTCCTATAATGATAGGTACACTCAAATTAAACTAAACAGGAAACTAAGAGGACTAATTAAGTCTAAAGAGGCCAATTATGACAGGCTAAAGACAACCACAAGACCTTCTATAGCTATCCCAAACCACAATTGTAGAACAAAGTTTATCCAAATGACTAAGCCAGTAATATATCCTTTATTAAAAGCACAAAAACCTCTCTAGTGCCTCGGCATAAAAGCCTTACAGGAGATAATCTTCCTATAGCTATGTCTGAAACCTCAAAGGTAGTACTCATCACTCTGTCAAACTGGTGGTCCGTGGTGCCACCTACATTGAGGAGTACAACATAGCGAATTTGCTGGCTGATAAACTCAGCTCAAACTTCACTCCCGTTCCCCCCCGCCTCCTTCCCCCAAACTATTAACAGAGAGGAGGCCCTAGTAGTGTTCACTAGGGCCAAATCAACAGCTCAATGGGCCCCAATAATATCCCATGATGCTTCCTAACCAGCTTAAAACATGACATATGAAGATCACTTGAGTCTCTTTTCAACTATAGCCTCAAAACAGGCTTTGTAACAAAAAAATGAAGGCCTGCAACTGTTATCCCACTTCACAAGTGTGGACCTCCAACTGACCGCAGAAACTACAGACCTATTAGTCTCACTAGTCTAAAATGTAAAGTCATGTAATGGATTATCATGGAAATGATCAACAAAGACATAGTCAACCTTCAGACATAGGACTCACCCCAGTTTGGCTTTGTCAAGGGAAGACCATGCCTACTAAACCTGCTGGACTTCTTTGAGATGGTCACCAAAGCAATGGATGAGGGGAAAATGGTTCATACTGTCTACCTGGACCTGACCACAGCATTCGAGACAATGCCTCACTCAGGTATAGTTGACAAACTCCTGGTGAAAACAAAAAAAAAGAGCCATATGATCACTGGTAAACTATGAGAAAAACTTTAATAAACAGAAAACGTCAGCATAAAGTGCTTTTCATTTAGCTAAGTGGCTAAACTTCTTCAGATGTCATGAACCTGTGTTACTAGTGTTTAAATATGAAACATGTGACTACATTAGTCAACAATACACATTAATTAACAATTAATAAATTATAAAACCATTTAAATTTAAGTAGGCAATACATCTTTAAAACTCCAGAGACCTAAGAAATGCTTGACATGTTTTCTAGATATAAAAATATAAAACTGTAAAACTCATTCTAAACCATAATGATGGTACAAGTCACACCAAAAAATAGGCACAGACATTGACAATTATGTTACTTATTCTATCTCATTAAATCTTTCAATTTCAAAATACTTGTGATAGAGCAAGACTCATTCAAGCCTGGATACTGACAAGCATTTAGTTTTAGTTGCCATAACAGTTCTGCTCTTTCAAGTAGTAAAGGGACAGGTCCACCCTCTATGTCTGTCTGGACTTGATCAATAACTTTAAACTTGAATTTATGGTTTGAAAATTCACTACAGTGCTTAGCTAATGCATTGTCTAATTTTTTCTTACCAATGTTATATTTGTGCTCATAAACCATCTCTTTGAACTTACGGTCGGTTTTACCGACATAAAATGCTCGGCAAAGTTGGCATGTTGCCAGATAGACTATAGATTTAGAATTACAATTGAACCTATTGTGTAACCAGTAAGTCTTTTCCCTCACTTTAAACCTGCATCCTGTCTCAATTTATTTACAGTGGACAGGAATTCAACAACAGTGAAAGTGGCGTGCAATGGACGTTGCTCTCAGAAGTGTTTGGCCATCTTTTTTTTTCTTCTGCATGGCAGAGAGCACAGCTGACACTTCACAGATAGAGGCAATCTTTATTGATTTCATACCATTATCAATGCATATGTTTAAGGGTGCTTCACATATCTTTACCACAGCAGCTGTCTACTGTGATCAGGGCAATGGCACTTCTTGAATCAATATTGCTCAGTAAGCCACATATATTTGCTGCAAGCCTGTAACAGGTATTGATTTTGTCATTAGTGAGCCATATAAGTTGAGTGTGAACAATCAATTTAGCAAGCCAATCAACCAGCTTGTTTGACTGGAGTTTCCTGAGGAAATCCGTAGAGGCACGGGAAGGAAATATAAACTTCAGATAGACAATGACCGGCACTCAGAAACTAGGGCCCTGCAGAAGAATGCTAGAAATCATACCAGTGAGCTACAATGCTGTCCATACACAGGTGCAAGACCTTCATGTATATTAGCCCACCTACATTAAGTATTAATAAGAAATTATTCAGAAACTAATGCAGTTCAGGCTGTATAATGAACTGTTTAAGTTTTGGCAAATCCTGTAAAATCACTTGACCACCATTACAAAGACTAATTTAATTATCATTTATATACACTGAGATAATAATGTTTGTTTGTGTCTTTCGGCTTTTCCCCATTAGGGGTCGCCACAGCGGAACTCCGGTCCGCTAATGATTGGTAGTGGATTTTTACGTACCGGGTTACCAGCCCTAACGCACAACCTTCAATGAAGGCACGCTCCATTCACATATGCCTCCACACAGAAGATGGTCTAGCTGAGAATCGAACGGGCAACGTCTTGCTATGAGGTGACAATGCTACCGCAGCACCACTGAGGTAATAATAATCTTAAAAAAAACATTTATCACTGCCATAGTTACTATTAGCTCAAAGCATGAAAGTGTTTTGAAAGATGCTGCTGATTTTAGTTTTTAACTTTCCCTTTCCTTTCTTATGCAGAAAGTACACACCACTAAATATTACAGGTGAAGGGAATGATTGCTATTGGTAAACCTAGTTGTTATTTAAAAAATAACTCTTATTAGAACATTTTTTTTTGTTTGTTTGTTTGTTTACTGTAGTTATGTCTAATTTTCTTTCAGACAGATGAAGGTAACAGTGCTCAAATGTTTACCATTGAGTGGGGAAATGTATTGCTGTTTCTCTGCCTTAAACTGCCCTCTACCACTGTTGCCTGACATTTTTCTAGAATTTTCCATTGCCTTGTCACATTCAGAAATGAATATTCAGTGGTGTGACAGTACTGCATTGTCAACCCAGCTGCTTGAAATTAAACAGAATATGATGATTCTTGGTCACAGTATTTACTGCTTACCCATAAAAGTAGCTTCTTCCACTTGCTCTGTTTTTCATAAAAATTGGGTCAGTCTGGGACAGATGAAATATGTTTTCTCAGAACATATGCAATGTAGAAGCCAATGTCTGATGTGGTTTTGACAACAAATAATAGCCACTGTCTATGAATGACGTAAGATCTCTGAAACATACTCAAAATGTCACATTTTTGCACTGAAACTGAATAGCAAAAAGTTTATTTTAGAATAAGAAAGACAGTGAAAATGAAATTTTCTTACATGGTTTATCATTTTCTTTAATCACTGCATCTTTTGGATTCTTTTATTTTGTTTGGCAAACTTTTAGAAGGAAGTTAGCAGAACCTGTACATAAAGACTCTTAACATAAAAAAGTCTGCAGTACGTAACATTCTTTTTCAAAACATGATTTTACCACACTTACTTTTAGTGAACTTCTGTGGTAGGTTAACTTAAAGAGAACATGAGTCATATTTCAGTTTTATGTGCTCCATTTGATTTACTACATTCAAATTATATGAACTGTGAGGGCAATACAACTGCTTTTGTAAAATTTGAAAATCATTTGATAGCATTTTTTTTTATTTTCCAAATTATGTGCATTACATATGAAGACAGTTCTTTTTCTGAAATGGTCCATCACTTAAAACACTTTTTTAAACTCACTAAATGCTTAGAAATGCACTGGAATGTATCAAAGTTTAGCATTTAAAGATTCTGTGTTTCAACATTTAAAGATTCCATGTCACTTTACTAACACTTGCTGTGACAAAACAAATACTGATTGAAAATAAAGTGTCACTTGTCATTTTTTTTAACGGAAGTAAGTTTTCAGCATCCCTCATCCACACACGATGCTTCATTCCCTTCCCCTGCAGACTTCATATTATCAACTTCAACCAGTGCTGCACTTTATAGAAAGAAGCAATCCCTAACTGCTGCAATCATTTTTGCTGAAGGCATTTGTCTGACAACTGCAATTAGTAGAGCTCTTGGCCGTTATACAAGCAATAATATTTCAAAATTGAACACACAGTTATTGGGAATGCATTTGAAAGGCATCTATGCTCCAATGGCAAGAAAAGGCATTTGCTGAGGAAAAAATATGGCAAACAAAGTGATTGTTTCTTGACCTCTGACACACTAAGTTCTGAAAGGTTAACATGTGCAGACCACATGTCTTCAAGGTCTATGGGCTCAGTGGTTTCATGTGGTAGTCGTCTGAAGGTGCAAGGGGTTAATTTTATATCATAGCAATCTGAACTTGTTGAGACACAACTTGTCAAGAGTAATCTTGGGAAAAAAAAGCACTAAAACAAATTAGTTTTGAAGCAGCCTCTCCCCAGCCTTCTTAATGATTTAAACATTATCAGACATTACAACTCATTCTTAATAAGTTGTGTCTTAGCACAAATAGTTTACAATAAACTAAATGATTCCTGCTACAAGATCCAGACCCACAACTACTCACTTATAAAGCTAAATATTTTGAAGGCAGTATAATTAGTTACTAACAAATACTCAATGTAGTAGCTCAGTGTTGATAATGTTACTAATATTAAAGAAAGAATATTAAGCTTGACAAGAAGAAATAGTCTTTGGCAAAGTGATTCTCATGCCTTGTGTAAAACTGCACTGACTTGTCAGAACAAAGGCAGACTAGTGGACAATAGATGAGCAAACCACAACAATATGGCAGAGAAGAACTTTCAACACTAAACAGTGATAAAGCCCTGCTGCCACATATTAGAACTAGTGAAACTGCATATAAATCTCTGACACATTGGGGTCAAAAAACAGAAATGGAAAACTAAAGTTAATTTGTCCTGACATTCATTTTATGGAATCTGGTGGAATAATTTCTGAGGAAATGTGTGGAATACCTAGAAGCCAGCAGTACAACCAAACCCAAAGCAGCATGGATGAGGGGTATGAACAGCAAAAAAATCATGTCAGACAAATGAACACAGCTGCAATATATCCTTGAATATATGGCTTATTAAACGGTGCACATTTCAACAGTGCATGTTGGGTTGCTTGATTTGGAATATAACTAACTCCACACTGAAATTATTTTCTTATAAATCTAACAGAATTCTTTGGTAAGAAACTAATGTATCAGATACTTGGTGTGACTGTGTATGTGGCCCATATAACATATTTACAAGGTACAACATGTTTACAAGGTAAAACATGAGCAGAACATCAGCTGAATAATGGCATAGAAAACAACAACAGTAAAAGTTGTTTGTGAAGGGAGAAAATATTTTCAAAAATGCAAAATACTTCAGTTTAGTAACCAGCAACATGCAGAAATGCATGCATTATTGTAGCCACTACAGTGAGTAAAGGGGGGCATTAGAAGTGCTCCACAGTCCTTCTTATTAGGACTGGTTATGGTGAACATGTATGAGTGCTACTGTAGATGGAAATAAATACATCTTTCTGCAGATTACATACACGTCTACAAGAATTGACATGTAGGATGATGTAGAAAAGCTAAAATATGATCATTTAATTAGATGACTAGACCTTTAGGTTTATAGGTACTTACTAGGCTATCGAACTGCAAGGATCATAGGAAACCTATTTTCACATTCCCATGGTATTTTTGACCCTTGTATTTTGAGTACAAAAACCCCAAAACCCAGAGATGGGTAGACCAAGGATATGTTGGGATATTTACATATTGCCTTTATCCATGAGTCACAAGGGTGTTAAATTGGGGGGGGGGGGGGCTTAGAACTTTGCATGGTAACTACATTTAATGCTGAAAAGTACACATAAAATGACTATGCAGAGTCTAGATATTTGGCCTCAAACATACACTTGTGACTCTGATTTCATTGGTGGCACAGCTACTAGAAAAGATGTCTGTGACAGATAGAAATTAGTGGCCCACACTGGCTTAGACATACTAATGGGAGGGTGTTGGTAGACTGCTAGACTCCCACTCTAATAACTCCACCTGAAGAAATCACGGGATTTGCAGCTGTCACACCAGAGATATGGTGGGTGATGGGGATGTGTAAACCAGCCAAGAAGTATATCCATTGTAGATGGTGTAGTAGTATGCAGAACTGCACCCTCTCAAGGCCCAGAATAGCAGGCACTGCACAGCAGTTTCTAGCCAAGAGGAGGAGTATTAGGACCATAAAAAATCCTTACCCTTGTAGGATGATGGTTGTGAGTTCTGATCCTTGCCTTCACCTCTCAATGTCTTAGCTTCTAAGGGTTTAAAGGAGGACATGGTTAGTATGAAATAGGGACAAATGTTTCTGGATGGATAGGCAAAAATATTTTCAAAAAGTGCAAAATAATTCAAATTGGAAATCAGTGACCTGCAGAAATACATGCGTTACTGGCTGAAATATTTTAAACAATGAAAGTGAATATGGATCTTGTGATACTTACTTTGGATTATGTAACTGTGGTAAATTAAGAGGGCATCAATGAAAAGTAAGGAAAATCTATGAGCATAGCTGGAAAAAACACCGCTGGTAGAAATCGTAATGTTATTCCCCTTTACAGACATAAGGTAAAACAATCCTGAGATTGTGTGTGCAGTACAAGAAGAAAATAAGCAGAACACAAACATCACTGCCAGACTAATGACTGTACCACAAGCCACAAAAAGAGAAACAGAAGCATATATGGTAAGCCACCAGAAATAAGGAACCAGAAAAGAGGCAAAATTAATACAAATTATTCCAAATAAATGAATAAATGCAGTCCAAGAGGTAGTATGCTTCCAAAAAAATGTAAAATGAATAGGGGCATTCTTTGAATGTCAAAGGTGGATTACCCAAGCTGATGTGAGATTTATTTTTTTTTCACATGAAGGGTTGACAGTTTTATGAGTGAATTTGCTCAAAAAGTGGTGGAGTGAAGTATTCAAAGAGTTATTTGATTGCTATACAGTTACCTGACAGATATATGGCACACCTCATCATAAAAGGGTTCTCATCCAGGAAAAAAGAGGTCATTGTTCCCTTCTACTCATCAATCATTATACCCATTATAAAGTACAACTCCCCTTTTGGAATGTACCTCACAAGACATCTGCAGCAGCTGGAAAGGCCACAGAAGTACCTCACAAAGAGGATTACTGGCCTCAAACAAATGCCCTACACTGACCGCCTCAAAAAACTCCAGCTTTTCTCCATAGCATATCGCCTACTCCGAGGTGATCTCTGCCTAACATATAAAGCTATGTCAAACCCAGAGCTGATGGACATGCTACACCTAAAGAAATCCCAATCCCTCCAAGCTACATGCTCTAGGGACCTAAACCTTGTCACCACAATAAACAGGACATGCTGGAGGGATAGATTCCTGTCCCACAGACTTCCCATACTCTGGAATAAGCTACCCATCTATGTCAAGCAAAGTTCTTCATTAGCACTCTTCAAGAAAAATCTTGATGTGTGGATTTGAAATAGGAAATACACCCTGAGGATCACTTCTGTGTCTCTGCTCGACAGTGGCACAGGAAAATAACTTTCTTGGGTGGCGTACGCCATGGTACCTTGCTGGCTAGGCTTGCGTAGGCCCTTGGGCCAATAGCCTAGTACCTACCTATGAACCTATGAACCTATAAGTTAGCTTTAAGTGGCATTTCATCACCTGAGTGGGGTGATGGATAAACTAGGTGGATTATGTGAGCCTTGTCTGCTGCCAGAGTCTATGTTTCCATGCAGATAGTGAATTTTATTAATACTGTATTGGTAACTAAATAATTCCACCCATTGATATGGTATTGATTTGGGATGGGGGGATACTCAATAAACTAGTGTACCACTGGGTAGCTGCTTCATCTAAATACAACAAAAGAACCCAGAGAAAAAAGACCAAAGCCATACAAAGTCAATATTTCTATGTCTGCCATCCACTTGCTCTATGCCTGACTTTTGATTTGTGGCTGTCAGCTGAATTTGTTTAGCTTCCTTTTGTATAACTATTTTGCTATTCCTTGATTTGATGTAATTCATTATTTTTATATATTCATACTCTGCCATAGTATCAAAAAATACATCTTAGCTTATTTCACTAATAGCAAACAAAGACCAGTTAAAAATACATTGTATTTGTGCTGGGTGTATGTGATTGGTATTGTACCTCATTACCTCATTATACAGGATCATGTTTGTTTTAATATATTCACTTCCTCCATTAAGTCCATCAGCAAAGTAAGGAGTAGAGAATTAATTCAAAGATTATCGCATTGAATCAACTCGGTGGCCTACAGTGGCAAAGCACTGACTATGGGTCAGGTGACATAGATTTGATTGATGGCTTGTGTGTCTGACGTGCTGGTAGAGTAAAATGGGTGTGCCTATTATGGCAGGAGGGACCATTCAAGACATCTGTCAGCTTGAGTTCTGGTGGAGGCTGGAACTCAAAGAAATGATTCTTGATTATGTAGGACAGATAGCAGAGCAGTTTGGGGCTATTCCTAAAAGCACTGTGGGGGGAGGGCGACTTCTGGCTACTCCTCATTTACCACACCACCTAACAAAAGTTGTCATTGGCATGTAGGGGGAGGGCATTGCTAAAGGAAATCCGAGTCTGCATCAAGATGACAAAACTTGACCCTTGTCACTGGGTTTGGTGGAAGTAATGAACTGGAAATTGAACTCTCACACTGTGGGAACAAATGGGCCAACTGAGGGAGCCAGGAGGGAGATTTGAGGGCAAGAGACACCAGACAAAAAAAAAGGTTATGACTTTCACTGCTGTTTGACTAGTGTTGAATATACTTAGGAAACACACACACACACACACACACACACACACACACACACACACACACACACACACACACACACACACTGTAAACAGTTCCAAACTCAAAAAATAAGAAAAGCGAATGCAGTACCAGATCGTACAACTATTTATTTATTTATTTATTTTTTATTTATTTATTTTATTCTACATTTGTTGACTGGGAGACTCTGACTGAATACATGTCCATTTTCAGCGGAGGCCTTGGGAGAAAAGCTCCACAGATTGTAAATATACAAAGCCAAGTAACACATACAGAGTTGTTTCACAAATACAGAGAACAAGTACAAAACATAACATTTTAGAAATAGTTAGAAAAAAAATATTTTAGCTGTAAATTGTAGTAACAGGACACGTTAGTTGTATGCCCAGTAATTTCTATTTGAACTAATGGGAGTATGTATAATTTACCCATAAATATGTGTGAATTCACAATATTGTGTTTGAGTATGATGGTGTAAGAAAGAAATGGGGAGTACAAAGAGTAGTAGAGTGTATTTAGACCATAGTAGGACTGCTAGTAGATGAGGTTAGCATAGTAAGACTACTAGTACATGCAGTAAGTTACTATGAGGAGGTTAGTAGAGAAAGACCTGAGAAAGAAGCAGTTATAGAGGGTCAACCTGGGGGAAGGCATGGGCATTGTTTATTGATAAATAGGTGTTACTTTAGTAGTTGTTTAAACTTAATGATGGAGTTTGCTGAGGTAATAGCAGGGGGCAGTGAGTTCCAGATTTTACATATGTAGTTAGGAAATAGGGAATCGCCTGCTAAGTTGTTGGAGCTGGTTATTTTGATTAAGGTTTTGTCACTAAAGCATAGTTGTCTGGAGTTTTCATGCATTTTAAGTAAATTAGACAGTGCTGGTATTTTGTCAGGATATAGTAGGACTTTTTGAGTGAAAACTAGTCGGTGGAAGGTAATGAGATTTGGAAGTTCAAGCCACTTTAGTTGATATAGTGAGTGGCAATGATGGAAATAGTAGGGAGCATTTGTGGCAAATCTGGCAATTTTTATTGTTAAAAACAAATAAGCGCTTTCGTCCCAAACTTAGCGTATAGGAACTTCATCAGATTTACAGTATTTCCTGTTTCAGTAGTTTAAATCATTTCAAAGTGATGACATCACACCCTACTGCTCTTAAAGTGCCACAGTATGGTTAATGTGAATCTAATAAACTGACTTAAATCATCATTACAACATTCATTCAACAATAAATTTCACAAAAATCTTAAAATTCAAAAGTTAAATATTCCAAAGTAAACATGCAATTAAATGTGCTTATATAACCCAAAGTTCAAATTGCTGCAACATTAAAACTGGATAATGTCCGTAAACGTATTTAAGCTTTCAAATCATATACTTCTAAAATACTACTATATATCCATTTCAACAATGTGCTTTTAAAATCACTCCCCTTTTTTATATAAAAAGGCTTAAAATATTGACAGTTTTCATAATATAAGATATCTTTGTTAGTAAATAAGAATTTCATCTTCTGAGTGCTTTTAATTTACGAAGGCTACTAATGGACACACTATCATTTAGTCCTGGCCAGTTTAGGGCATTCAAATGTAACTGCCATGTAATCTCAAGCTTTTCCAATAAATATGGCCAAGTGCCCCCTCTTTCAGGAATTTTTAAAGCTTGAACTGGTGTCCAGGATTTCCAGAATTATGTTTAGCTAGGGCATTAAATTCACACCCATCCCTCATGTTTCTTAGATGGTCCCCTATCCTGTTCTTCAAATTTTGTTCCATTTTGCCCACATAAAAACATGAGCAATTTTCACATATTGCACAATAAACCACACTTTCCCTAACACAATTGGATCTTTCCTTAATTTTTAATTCAAACTCCATTTATATCTAAGTTACTCCTCTCTAAGATATAAGGGCAAAATTTACAGGTGCCACATTTAAACATCCATCCTTCTCTATTATTATTATATTCCTTTTGTTCTAATAAACTTTTTATTGTAGCTCCCTTCCTATTTAAAAAAATGCATTTGTAGCCTAACAGTTCCCTAATATGTTTTTCATTACTTAACAAATTCCAGTTTTTCGTTAAAATATTTTTGACTACAACTGAATCCCTAGACAAGGTTGTTAAAAAGCTGGACTGGTAAGATGCCTTTGTTTGTTCAGTGTTAGTTATTATGTTCTATCCCCCTATAGTTAAATATGGGGTTCGTTCCATATTATTTTGCCTTTCTATATCCACCAGTTCTTCAGTCTTTACATCACTTTGTCCTGACCTAGTTTTAACATTCAGGATTGGAACAAAATACCCATTTTTCCTTTTTATCTTAACCTCATCCATTATTTCATCTATTAGTGCCATAGGATAACCTCTTTGAATAAACATTCCCTTTAAAAAATCACATTCCTTGACAAAGTTATCCCATAGTGTCACCATCCGTGCTCACACAAACTGTCCTTTTAGGACAGCTCTTTTTTGTGACATAGGATGACAGCTGTTGAAATGAAGATAGCTGTTAGAATAAGTCTTCTTACAGAAAATTTCAGCTAGGAATCTCTCATTCTCACAATCATTTACTAATAAGATATCCAAATATGGGATTTTATCTTCCTCAATGGTATAAGTGAACTTTAAGAAGTCCATTGTTCCATTAATGTATTCCACAAAAGAGGTTATTAACTCTTTTGGCCCTTTCCATAAAATAAATATGTCAACCAAGAATCATATATATGTATTATAATAGATGAAAAATGGGGAGGTTCTTAAAAATCTTTTCTCCCATTCAGCCATTATTATGTTCACATATAGGCCCCCACAACAGGAGCCCATAACTACCCCTTCGTTTTGTAGATAGTATTCCCCTCAAATATAACAAAGTTATTTCTCAATACCAGTTCGTACATATTAATTTTGTTCTGGAGGATCCCTTTGGACTGCAAATAATCGCAAAGCCATTCAGTACCAGGGTCATGGGGTATAACACTACATAGATTCAGTACATCTATTGTTATAAATACAAACTGGTTACTATATGTTTGTGAAGACTGGGGAAAGATGGGCAAAAGCTGCCAGCCTAGTCAAATAGAATTTGATACATAATTCTATCATTTGTATAAATAAATGTAAAATACAGGCTTGTGTTCTTAAATGAAAGAAAACACTGTAAAATGTGAACTTCAAGATTGTTGCAACATTGCCATCTGCTGTAAGGAAAATCAAGCCAAGCATTTCAAATGTTCTTTGAAGTTACAATTATCTAAGAAATGGCACTAAAGCATCTGGCTGAACACATTCTTTCTATTGTCTTAACTTAAGGAATAATTGTTAGACTATACATGTGAAATGTCTTTTATTGTTGTAGTGTCCTGAGCAGGTGTTAGCTTGCTAAATAATGCAGTTTGTTTGCCTGGGAACTCCAAACTAAGTGTCAAGATGATGTAATGTGAATACTGGGAAAACCTAAGTGTCAAAATGATGTAATTTGGGAGGGCCTTAGCAGAGCTGTTTGTTAGTGTTTGAAAAACTATTGTTCAGTGAGAGACTGAAAGCATTTGTCTTGGACCATCAACCCCAGCACTGCTTGCTCTATATGTATGTAAGTAGGATTGTAGCACTGTGTTTTCTCTTAAGATTAGCTAAAGATTAGAAAGTTAGATTAAGTGTTTTTCTTTGACATCATACCTGTCCTACTGTATTATTTTAAGTTTCTGTGTGATCTCTGAACTCTTAGATATATCTGTGGTGTAGTAGTATTGTATTGTGTTTTAATTATTTATTATTAAATATTTTAAAAACCTATACATGTGGCTGGTTTGTGTAGAGAAGTAGGCTCCAGAGTACATTGCATATTTATAGAGTTCATTGTAATAGGCCACTCTAATAACCCTTAAGACTGAATAGTCACATTGCCAATTGGATAATAGTATTGCACAGCATAATTGGACACCCTTTTAAGGGCCTTTGGGTAGCTGATAATATTAGCTGGTGTTGGCAGGAATTACTACCGTATAGTCTGGGTAAAGTGGCACAGCTAGAGAATCTGTGTCAGCCTTTCCCAGGAGTGTCTGTGAAGTTGCATAAATACTTATCTCAAAGTGTGGGTGTGTGTCAGCTACCTGGGCAGGGACACAAAGCACTGGTTGGACAGAGAGGGTACTGGAGGTTAGCTTGCCAGCTAGGCTGAGATCTGGACCCTATAGCTGTGCCAGTGGGGAGTCTTATTGGGGACCTGGAGAGCAAGGGAGCAACCAGCTTCAGACTGACTGTGATCTCTGTGTGCACTTAAGGGAAATTGTACTTTACTGTGTGTATTAGTTATCCTTTCCTTTTCTAGGAGACAACCTTCCTGGTGTTAGTGGTGAGGATTGAGGCTCCTTGATTGCTGGGCCAGGGCACGGTCATCATATAATGGTGGCAGTGGTTGGGATAAGATATCCTCACAAGTGTTTGGCAGTGGTGTGGGTAGAGTGAATCCTGTAGCTTATGTGCAGTGATCTCTGAAAGTGTTTTGTACTCTAAATCAGCCACGCAGTGTATACTCAGAGTGCAGATCACAATTGTTTTATTTCTTTTGTTAGCTTAGTTAGTCAGGGTGATTAGGCAGCATGTCAGCACAGGAGTATGGAAAGCTGACAAGGAGCCAGCTGGTGGAGATGTGCCAGGCTAGGGGACTGGTGCATGGAAACCTGACTAAGGCAGACCCGATTGCAGCCTTGGTTACAGCTGCATCAGAAAACAGCATCCAGAAGGACAATCAGACTGGCAGTGGAGATACAATATCCTCAGAGAATGGACAGTTCAACCTTTCTGCGAAGGACAATCAGACTGGCAGTGGAGATACAATATCCTCGGAGAATGGACAGCTCAACCTTTCTGCAGTGGACTTAAACATCCACCTGGAGCTAAAGAGACTTGAGTTGGAGGCCAGGCATTTGGAGATAGAAGCCGAAGAAAAGGAACATCAGAGGAAGCATGAGAGGGAAATGCTGACTCTTCGCCAGAGTCATGGAGGTATGGGGAAGGGAGTAACTGTACCCCAGAAGCACAACAAGTCAGTAAATTTCTTCCGCAATTTAAAGAGGGGGATCATTTTGATAATTTTATTCACACGTTTGAAAGGGTATGCTAGCAATATAGTGTTGACCAAATTCTGTGGGTACAGTTCCTGACCTTCTTACTCCATGGTAAAGCTGTAACTTGTATATCACAAATGGCTGACTCTGTCTGTTTTGATTATACTACAGTTAAGAAATGTCTGTTAAAATGTTTTAAGCTAACACCTGAAATGTATAGGAAAAATTTTTGTGAGCATAGACACAAGGCAGATGAAAATGTATGTGAATATGTTGCTGAACTGAGCACTTATTTTCATAGCTGGGTGAGTGGATGTCAGGTCACCAATTTTGAAGGGCTGGCAGATCTTTTGGTGAGGGAACAAGCCCTTAGCACATTGCCTGAGGACATGAGGATTTGGTTAGCTGATAGACAATGTGCTACTTCAGATGAGTTGGGGAAGAATGGAGATCCATACCTGGCCAGCAGGGCAGCCCTGCACAGAAAGTGGATCCCCAGTACTGCTCATGGGTCTAAAGGAACCCATGGTGGGCAGCACAGACTGCCCAACAGAATCTGCCAGTAGCAGGGGAAGCCACTAGTCCAGGTACACATCCAGGAGCTAGGGTTAAATGTTTTGAATGCAACCAGTGGGGCCATGTGGCATACAGATGTTCATGGAGGCAAGTTGGGGAACCAAAGGTGAGGGAGCTAGTAAGTGGGAAAGACAAAATGCCAACAGTGGGTTGTCTTGAGACAACAGGGGTATGGAACTACCATCTTGCAGATGTCCTAAGAGGGAAGGATTTGGATGAGGCAGTACCATGTACTCATGCAGTTACGTGCAGTGAGGCTAGAAGACAAGCATGTGAGTCTGATAGCCTGGGGGGGACCCAAACTGACTGCATACTTGCAGCCAGGACTGCTGAGGTGGTTACTTCAGGGAGTGAGCTACATTGTAGCAGTGAGACTGAATGTGAACCACAGCTGCTTGTGGGTACTGATGTTCCCTTGGACAGGGTAACTGCAAAGGTAGAGGTAAATAATAGTACCCAGGCTGAAATTGAGGCACCACTGTCAGAGGATGCTAGACTTCTTGTGGAAGGGGAGTGGGGAAGGGTTACAACGAGAGAGTTGAGACAGGCTCAGCTCTCAGACCCTACATTGCAAGGCCTGAGGCAGGTAGCTAGGGAGGCACCTGATTCTCAAGGGAAGGGGAAATCTGTATACTGGGACAAAGGGTTACTATACTGAGAGTGGACCCCTGAGGGAGGGCTAGAAGGTGAGAGAGTACAGCAGTTGATAGTCCCTAGAGCTTACCATCTGGCACTTCTAGCCATAGCCCATGATATTCCCTTTGCAGGTCATATGGGCATAAAATGTACAAAGAGGTGTATTATGCAAAACTTCTATTGGCCTGGAATTTCCAGAGATGTAACAGGGTACTGCAGGACCTGTGAGCAGTGCCAAAAGGTAGGCAAGGCAGGAGACAAGGTGCGAGCTCCTTTGATGCCTTTGCCTGTGATTGAGGAGCCTTTTCAGAGGGTAGCTATGGATATTGTAAGTCCTCTGAGTACCCTAAGTTCCACAGGGAAAAAGTGTATCCTATTGATAGTGGATTATGCTACATGATACCCTGAGGCAGTGGCTTTGTCCTCCATTGAGGCAGAGAAGGTGGCAAATACTTTGTTAGAGATTTTCAGTAGAGTAGGTTTTCCAAAAGAAATAATGACTGACCGAGGTGCCAATTTCATGTCAGACCTGCTGGCTTGTCTGTGGAAGTCCTGTGGGGTGAAGCACATGAAGACCACCCCCTACCATCCCCAGACAAATGGTCTTGTTGAGAAGTTAAACTCTACAATCAAGTCCATGCTACGGGCATTTGCAGATCAATTTAAGAGAGAATGGGACAAATATTTGCCCCATCTGTTGTTTGCTTACAGAGGGGTTCCCCAGGAATCCACAGTTTTTTTCACCCTTTGAGTTGCTATATGGGCATAGGGTGAGGGGACCTCTAGATTTAATTTGAGATGAGTGGGAAGGTGAGCGCGAGTCTCACAAGGAGTCTGTTGTGGCATACGTCCTAAACCTCAGGACAAGGCTCAGGGAACTCATGGGCTTGGCCCAGGAGAACCTGGCAGAAACCCAACAACAGAAAAAGGTGTGGTATGACAGGAATGCTTGAGCTAGAGAATATGCTGTGGGGCAGCAGGTAATGGTTCTCTTTCCTGTCAGACACAAAAAGCTGCAAGCAGCTTGGGAGGGACCCTACAAGGTGGTAAGAAAGGTAAGTGATGTTAATTACATGGTGGAAGTGCTAGGCAGATGGCAGGGGCACAAATTGTACCATGTTAACACGATGAAACCTTACCATGATAGGGAGGCCCTTGTGCTGAGTATTTGCAGTGGATTGCAGAAGGAGTCTGAGGGAGATCTCGGGACTGATCTCCTCAGGAAGGCTCGGGCTGACACCTCGGTGGAAGGGGTAGCAATGTCCCAGCAGTTATCTCCTACCCAGGTTCGAGAAATCCAAGCAGTATTGCTGGATGTTGGGGACATGTTCACTGGGAAACCAGGGAGCTCCCACTTGGTGCAGCACCAGATGGATACAGGACCCCAAAGGTCTATTAGGCAGACCCCTTATAGGGTGCCTGAGAGAGTCAGACAGACTCTGAGGGAAGAGTTAGCAGAGATGTTGGAACTAGGTGTGATTCAAGAGTCCAACAATCCCTGGGCCTTACCAGTGGTGTTAGTGCCAAAGAAGGATGGCAGCACCAGGTTCTGTGTGGATTACAGTAAATTAAATAGTCACACAGAGTTGGATGCTCACCCCATACCTAGGACAGATGAGGCCCTAGAGCATCTGGGTGGGGCTAAGTATCTTACAACCATTGATCTTACCAAGGGTTACTGGCAGGTGCCCTTGACTCCCACTGCTAGAGAGAAGTCAGCCTTTGTGACTCCTTTTGGCTTGTATGAGTTCACAAAGATGCCCTTTGGGATGAAGAATGCCACAGCAACTCTCCAGAGGCTGGTGGATAATATCCTAGAAGGAGCAAGAGGGTTTTCCCTTGCTTACCTAGATGATATTGGCATCTACGGTCATTCCTGGCCAGAGCACCTTCAGCATGTTAGGGAGGTGCTGGGCAGACTACAGAGGGCGGGGCTGACCATTAAGCTGAGCAAATGTCATGTGGGTATGGCAGAGGTCTCCTACCTAGGACATAGAATGGGGAGTGGTAAGATAAGTCCAGAACCTGCCAAAGTGGAAGCTATTCAGGCATGGCCTGCACCTGTTACCAAAAAGCAGGTGACGGCGTTCTTAGGGACAGCAGGGTACTTCAGAAAGTTCATCCCTAGTTATAGTACCATAGCTGCTCCCCTCACGGACCTGACAAGGAAGAACAGGCCAGATAAGGTAGTGTGGGCCCCAGCATGTGAGCAGGCATTTCAGAAGCTTAAAAAAGCTTTGGGAGAACCCCCTGTGTTAGCCAGTCCAGATTACAGCAAATAATTTGTTGTGCAAGTGGATGCTTTGAACTATGGGGTGGGGGCTATACTTAGCCAGATTTATTCAGAGGGGGAAGAACACCCAGTGGTTTATCTCAGTCATAGGCTCCAACCCAGGGAGGAATGCTATGCAGCTGTAGAAAAGTAATGTCTAGTTATAGTGCGGGCATTGCAGAAACTTCAACCTTATCTGTATGGAAGAAAATTCACTGTAATGACAGATCACAACCCTCTAACATGGTTAAACAGAGCCAGTCAGCAAAATGCCAAATTGCTAAGATGGAGCCTGGGGTTGTAAGCATATGATATGTCAGTGCAGCACCACAGTGGGATTAGCAATGCCAATGCAGATGGGCTCTCAAGACAGGGAATGGGGTGAGGTACCCTCAGATAGACCTAACCCTCTCAAGTGGCATTTCTCAAGTGTTACTTGAAAAACTAGATTGAGTTCTCCAAGGGGGAAAATATGTGAAGATTGGGGAAAGATGGGTGAAGGCTGCCAGCCTAGTCAAATAGAATTTGATACATAATTCTTTCATTTGTATAAATAAATGTAAAATACAGGCTTGGGTTCTTAAATGAAAGAAAATACTGTAAAATGTGAACTTCAAGATTGTTGCAACATTGCCATCTGCTGTAAGGAAAATCAAGTCAAGAATTTAAAATGTTCTTTGAATTTACAATTATCTAAAAAAGTGGTGCCGAAGCATCTGGCTGAACACATTCTTTCTGTTGTCTTAACCTAAGGAATAATTGTTAGAGTATACATGTGAAATGCCTTTTATTGTTGTAGTCTCCTGAGCAGGTGTTAGCTTGCCAAATAATGCAGTTTGTTTGCCTGGGAACTCCAGACTAAGTGTCAAGATGATGTAATGTGAATACTGGGAAAATCTGTGTGTGAAAATTATGTAATTTGAGAGGGCCTTAGCAGAGCTGTTTGTTAGTGTTTGAAAAACTATTGTTCAATGAGAGACTGAAAGCATTTGTCTTGGACCATCAACCCCAGTACTGCTTATGTCCTTTACGTATGTAAGCAGGATTATAGCACTGTGTTTTCTCTTAAGATTAGCTAAAGATTAGAAAGTTAGATTAAGTGTTTTTCTTTGACATCAGACCTGTCCTACTGTATTTGTTTACGTTTCTGTGTGATCTCTGAACTCTTAGATATCTTTGTGGTGTAGTAGTACTGTCTTGTGTTTTAATTATTTATTATTAAATATTTTAAAAACCTTTACCTGTGGCTGGTTTGTGTAGAGAAGTAGGCTCCAGAGTACATTGCATATTTATAGAGTTCATTGTAATAGGCCACTCTAATAAGCCTTAAGACTGAATAGACACATTACCAATTGGATAATAATATTATACAGCAATAACTGGACACCCTTTTAAGGGCCTTTGGGTAGCTGATAATAGCTGGTGGTGGCAGAAATTGCTACCGTATAGTCTGGGTAAAGGGGCACAGCTAGAGAATATGTGTCAGCCTTTCCCAGGAGTGTCTGTGAAGTTGCATAAATACTTATCTGAAAGTGTGCGTGTGTGTCAGCTACCTGGGCAGGGACATGAAGCAGTGGTTGGGCAGAAAGGGTACTGGAGGTTAGCTTGTCAGCTAGGCTGAGATCTGGACCCTATAGCAAAAACTACACATAAATACACAAAATCATACTTGGGGGCTCTAAATAAAAACCGGCAAAAGCATCAGAGACCTCCAAAGCAGACACCCAAAAAACCTGCACCTCTCGTCACAAACCAGACAACATATAAAACACAAAATCAGTGTGCCGCACAATCACAGCCCTTAAGGTGAAATAACATACCTAATACACTGGTAATATGTGACTCTATAGTCAGACACACTGACGTCCCACTCACTAGGCTGGACAAGGAGAAGGTTACTGTTAGCTGCTTGTCAGGAGCCAGAATCTGCCACATTACACAAGCACTCAGGTCACTCCAGAACAAGTACAAATATGAATCTGTCATTGTTCATGTTGGTGTGAATGATCTGAGACATACCTCCCTGGACTACATGAAAAGAGACATGGAAGAGTTCTCTGATCATGTAGCCCAGGCGGGTATGACCCTGACTCTGAGTAGCATCCTGCCCTCACCAAGATTGATACCGCAGTATAAAGAAAGAAAATTATCAATTTCAACAATTGTCTAAGCTTCTGGTGTCATTCAAAGGGGATCCAGTGTCTGTCAGCTTGGGACAACATGCTCGACAAGTCTCGTTGCTTTGCAAGAGACGGCTTGCACCTGTCACCCCTAGGCTTTTGAATACTGTCCAAGGCTCTTGCTGCCCCCATAGTGCCTTTTTTAGGCAAGTCTCAAAGGTCAAACCCACTTCTGTAAAAAGCACAAATAAAAAAATGAGGGTTATGCTACTCAACACCAGGAGTTTAATTCTCAAAATGCATGCGCTCGAAGCACTCCTCAGTATGGAGAACATCGGCATCTGTGCAGTAACTGAAACCTGGTTCAAGGCTCCACAGAGCACCCCAGCACTACCAGGCTAGAACTCATACCACACATTTCAGCCACAGAACATGGACCAAAACACAAAAGGAGAGGATGTATCCATATTCATCAAGGATACCTACACTTCCAGGTTAGTGGCGCAGCATGATATCTCCGAGATCATCCATGTGCAACTAATATCAGGCAAATCTGCAATGCAAATTGTGTCCTGCTACAGATCACCCTCTATGACCCAGGACCACCACTCCGCCTTTCTGGAGACACTGGAAAACATGAAGGTCCTACCAAACACCCTGATATTGGGTGATTTCAATTACCCTACCGTTAACTGGGAAAACTACTCAAGTACAAACTCCCAGGTCCAGCGCTTCCTGGAATTTATCAACTCAAATGCCCTGGATCAACTGATAAACCACCCTATCAGAGGTGAAAACATATTGGACCTGGTCATCACCAGCATGGGCGACATGTGTTCCACACCAGAGGTCAACCCGTCACTGGCTAGATCAAACCCATAAACTAATCACTCTGGATGTCCACACCGGACCACCACCTCCAACCAAGGAAACCACAGTGAAAAACTTTTCTATAGCAAACTTCACATTACCTAAGACAGAGGTGGTAAGTTTCACAGCCCCCACACTAAAAGATAACAGTGTCCAAGATGCAGGAACCTTTACAAATGCACTCTATGAGCACCTACAAGGATGCATGGATCATGCATGCATGACCATGCATCCTTGTAGGTGCATGGATGCATGCATGATCCATGCATCCTTGTAGGTGCATGGATGCATGGATGCATGATCCATGCATCCTTGTAGGTGCTCATAGAGGGCATTTGTAAAGGTTGCATGGATCATGCATCCATGCATCCATGCACCTACAAGGATGCATGGATCATGCATGCATCCATGCACTTACAAGGATGCATGGATCATGCATGCATGATCCATGCATCCTTGTAGGTGCTCATAGAGTGCATTTGTAAAGGTTGCATGGATCATGCCATCCCTAGGAAAACCAAGACTCACTCCCCTAATAGAAGGAAACCAGTCTGGTGGACCCCTGCCATAAACAGGCTATACAATAGAAGGAGGAAACTAGTTCAGAAAAAAATCAAATCCCAAGAAGGAAAGACATCCCTGACTAGCCTGGTCTGCAAGGCTATGGAGCGCATCATCATGGAACTCATTAACAACGACATTGGGAACCTCCAAACACTTGACCTGACCCAGTTCGGCTTTGTTAAGGGCAGATCATGCCTACTAAATCTGGTTGACTTCTTCGAGACAGTCACCAAGGCTATAGATGAGGGGAAGGTAGTTCAAACAGCCTACCTTGACCTTGCCAAGGCTTTTGACACCATTCCCCACTTAGGAATTATAGAAAAACTCACCAGCCTGAGCATAAACCCCTACGTCACAAGATGGGTTGCCAACTGGCTTACAGACAGAACTCACACGGTAAGAATAGCAGGCTCCGTGTCCGACTCTAAACCAGTCACGAGCCACTCACTCTAGTGAGCTAAATCTCGCCACAACAATAAATAAACATGCTGGAGGGATAGATTCCTGTCACAGAGACTCCCCATGCTTTGGAACAAAATTCCTAACTACTTTCGGCAGAGCCCCTCACTAACACTCTTCAAGAGAAAGCTTGATGAGTGGATGGGTAACAGAAAATACACCCCTGGGATCACTTCATTGGCTCTTCTTGACAGAGGCTCAGTTAATTAATCAATGGGGCGGCGAAAGCTGACACTCTAGCTAGGCCTATAAATGCCCTCGGGCAGATAGCGTATTACCTACCTATGAACCTATGAACCTATAGTTGTGCCAGTAGGGAGTCTTATTGGGGACCTGGACAGCAAGGGAGCAACAAGTCCCAGACTGACTATTATCTCTGTGCGCACTTAAGTGGAATTGTACTCTACTGTGTGTATTAGTTATCCTTTCCTCTTCTAGGAGATAACCTCCCTGGTGTTAGTGGTGGGCTTGAGGCTCATTGATTGGTGGGCCAGGGCACGGTCGTCAAAATTTTGACGACCTGAAATTGGGTAAACTAATTACAAGTGCTACAGATAAGACATGTCTGCAAAATAATTTGACTAAATTAACCATTTGGGCACAGGAGAATAATATGTTGATAAATACATCAAAAACTAAGCATATGAGATTTGGGAGACATAAACTGAAAGGTGAATATTTAATATGGCACACAGTGATTCAAACTGTAGACTCATTTAAGGACCTGGGTATATGGGTGGATTCAACTATGAGTTTTTCTAATCATATCAACCAATTGGCTAATGATAGTTATAGAACTATAGGTTGTATAAAAAGATTTATAAAGTCTAGGAAATCAAACATAATGAAGTCATTGTTTGTTAGTTGCATTAGACCCAAACGTGAGTATGGAATAACAATATGGAAACCCTATAGGAAAACAAGCATATATAAACTGGAAAGAGCACAGTGGAAATATACCAAGGGCATCCATGGATGTGAAAATCTAAGTTATTATGAAAGACAAAAATATCTGAACTTGTACAGTGTCTCTTGTAGATATTTAAGAGGAGATCTTAAGCAGGTATATAGGGCATTTAGGGACAACTACCTCTGGGAATGTTTGGGGTTATCAAAAAGTACTAGAGAATCATCAGATAACCTATGTAGAAGATTCTATAGGAATGAGAACTGTACTAATTGGTTCTCTGACAGAGTAGCTGATGCTTGGAACAGACAAACAGATTACATTAAAGCAAGTACTAGTTTAAATATTTTTAAGAACAGCCTGGACATTTATATGGGAACAAGTGTTTTGGTATATTGGCAAGCTAAATGGGTATTAATGCCCATGCGTGAAACATTTGCATGTAGATATGCATGTATTAAGACCCATTGTGGATGCAAGGGGTTCAATTACTTACCCCTTAGCAAAATTCTTGGATAAGGAACTTAACAAATACATTAAGGAAGAACCTTACATCTGTATAGTTTCATGGGATTTTCTAGTGAAGATTGATACATTAGAATACAGTAACCAGTTAGTATTTATAGCATTAGATGTAGTGAATCTATATAGTAAATGTACAGCATAAACTTCTGACTCTCCACGTTTTTAAGTAAAAATAAAACGATTTATTTAGGGAAAGAGGTGAGCGCTTTCGTGTATCTCCAGATACGCTTCTTCAGACAATATACAACTTAATGAAACTAGAGTTTATATAGTAAAAAGTAATGAATTATTCAATCAATTAACTAATTCAATTATGCAATTATGCATTTAAATTCACTGAAATCTTTTGAAGCGATACAGAAACACAATGTAAGAAATGCATTTCAGTTTACCATGACATATTTTAAGCTTGCTCTAAAATAAGCTGGACTGACAAGCCATTCAGAGTTCATATTCACTTATAAAATTCATTGCTCTAAAATAAACTAAACTTTTAAAAAAATATAAATAAATACTTAGTATGTTAAAAGTTATATAATGCATTTTAAAGATGACCAAATTCTATTTAGTATCTATGGAGCAAGATAAGAACAATACATTTGTCTAGTATCATTATAATATAATCACTGTATGACTTATTATAATGGCTGATAATAATGATGCAACAAAATATATCATAAATAAATTAATGAAATTATCTATTACAATTTTATAATAAATACAATAAATATCTAAAATCAAGTTCTGTCTATAGACCATGATATAACTATAACAATAGATATAATGGACTTATTTAAAAACCGGAGTTATAGTAAACATTAAATGCAATAAATCAGAACATTATTTATAAGTTCATAAATTTTAAAAATAAATATCAAAAACAACATTATAATATTTTAATAATTTCATCAATAATTTATAAAGAAGCATGAACGCTAAATATTAAATAAATAAACAGAATCAAAGCTCATGAATAGAGATAATATTTCTTGCAGCATATTAAAAGCCAGACACAGATAATATTGAAAAAGCTGAATATCAACATAACTATCTGCGTGTATTAAGGAAAGACCTTATTGTGACATAATTATTTGGGCCCGGAGAATAATGACCTTTAAGCCTAAAAATCCATTTCAATTCATTCAATTCTATCAAATTTATATAATCACCACCCCTGGCATTCTGTTCCACTGTTTGTAATACTCTAAATACAAAAGAGTGTGATGGATTAGATATAATGTGCTTCGCAAGGGCATTTAGTTCATTTTTGTTTTTAATATCATACTGGTGATTATAGATTCTACTTTTCAATTTCCTTTTAGTAAGGCCTATATAAAACGCTGGACAACATTCACAGGTGGCTAAATATATTAGGCCTGAAGTGTCACAAGTGGCTCTAAATCTTGGTTTGAATACATAAGAAAACTCAGGATGTACAAAATCTTGTGACTTTGTAATGTATTTGCAATAATTGCAGTGCTGACAAGGATAGATCCCCAGAAGATGCCTTAGCATTAATTGAACTTTACTACTTAAATCAGGTCTATCACACAATATAGACTTCAAATTTTTATTATTCCTATATGTTATGTGTGGATTTCTACCTACTAGTTTTAGTGTAAATTCGTCTGTCAGTAAAACCTTCCAATTATTAGATAATATTTTCTTAATATTCTGAAAATCATTAGAATATGTAGTTACAAAGGATACCCTCTCATAATTACTATCAGCATCTTTTCTAAAGAAAGGTGTAAAGGAATTCTTATGCTTAGAGATAATGGCCATTAAGTTGTCATTATGTAAAGTATTGTTCATAACATTCATTACTAAATTATAATCATAGCCTCTATCTAAAAACATATTCATCATATTATTTGCCTCTCTTAACAGATCATTTTTATCAGCACAAATTCTATTCAATCTACTGAATTGGCTCTTTAAAATCCCTTTAAAAATATGACGCGGGTGCATACTGTCATACTTCAAAATTGTGTTTCTCCAACAGCTTTTCTTATATAGTGTTGACATTAATCTCCCATTTCTAATATTTAGAGTCACATCTAAAAAGTTTATTGATATATATGATGTTTCAACAGTAAATTTAAGAACATTAGTCGTGGTTTCTAAATGTTCTTTAAAAAGAATAAATTCTTCAACAGAGCCATCCCATACAATTAAAATATCGTTAACAAAGCGTCTATATACTAAGACCTTGCTGAATGAAGTGTGCTGAAAAACATGTTTTTTTTCCCAATGATGCATAAATAAATTGGCATATGTGTTTGCACAGGGGGTGCCCATAGCCACACCAGAGGTCTGTAGGTATAGGGCATCCATGGATGTGAAAATCTAAGTTATTATGAAAGACTAAAATATCTGAACTTGTACAGTGTCTCTTGTAGATATTTAAGAGGAGATCTTAAGCAGGTATATAGGGCATTTAGGGACAACTACCTCTGGGAATGTTTGGGGTTATCAAAATGTACTAGAGAATCATCAGATAACCTATGTAGAAGATTCTATAGGAATGAGAAGTGTACTAATTGGTTCTCTGACAGAGTAGCTGATGCTTGGAACAGACAACCAGATTACATTAAAGCAAGTACTAGTTTAGATATTTTTAAGAACAGCCTGGACATTTATATGGGAACAAGTGTTTTGGTATATTGGCAAGCTAAATGGGTATTAATGCCCATGCTTGAAACATTTGCATGTAGGTATGCATGTATTAAGACCCATTGTGGATGCAAGGGGTTCAATTACTTACCCCTTAGCAAAATTCTTGGATAAGGAACTTAACAAATACATTAAGGAAGAACCTTACATCTGTATAGTTTCATGGGATTTTCTAGTGAAGATTGATACATTAGAATACAGTAACCAGTTAGTATTTATAGCATTAGATGTAGTGAATCTATATAGTGTTATACCCCATGACCCTGGTATTGAATGGTTTTGCGATTATTTACAGTCCAAAGGGATCCCCCAGAACAAACTAAATATGTACAAATACTTGATCTGGTATTGAGAAATAACTTTGTTATATTTGGGAGGGGAATACTATCTGAAAAACAAAGGGGTAGCTATGGGCTCCTGTTGTGGTGGCCTATATGCGAACAAAATAATGGTTGAATGGGAGAAAAGATTTTTAAGAACCTCCCCATTTTTCATCTGTTGTAATACATATATATATACGATACCTGGATGACATCTTTATTTTATGGATAGGGCCAAAAGAGTTAATAACCTCTTTTGTGGAATACATTAATGGAACAATGGACTTCTTAAAGTTCACTTATACCATTGAAGAAGATAAAATCCCATATTTGGATATCTTATTAGTAAATGATTGTGAGAATGAGAGATTCCAAGCTGAAATTTTCCGTAAGAAGACTTATTCTAATAGCTATCTTCATTTCAACAGCTGTCATCCTATGTCACAAAAAAGAGCTGTCCTAAAAGGACAGTTTGTGCGAGCAGCATGGATGGTGACACTATGGGATAACTTTGTCAAGGAATGTGATTTTTTAAAGGGAATGTTCATTCAAAGAGGTTATCCTATGGCACTAATAGATGAAATAATGGATGAGGTTAAGATAAAAAGGAAAATGGGTATTTTGTTCTGATCCTGAATGTTAAAACTAGGTCAGGACAAAGTAATGTAAACACAGAAGAGCTGGTGGATATAGAAAGGCAAAATAATATGGAACAAACCCCACATTTAACTATAGGGGGACAGAACATAATAACTAACACCGAACAAACAAAGGCATCTTACCAGTCCAGCTTTTTAACAACCTTCTCTAATGATGCAGTTGTAGTCAAAAATATTTTAACAAAAAACTGAAATTTAAGTAATGAAAAACATATTAGGGAACTGTTAGGTCAGAAACCCATTTGTGTATATAGGAAGGGAGCCACAATAAAAAGCTTATTAGAAAAAAGGAATATAATAATAATAGAGAAGGGTGGATGTTTAAATATGGCACCTGTAAATTATGCCCTTATATCATAGAGATGAGTAGATTAGATATAAATGTGGTTCAAATAAAAATTAAGGAAAGATCCAATTGTGCTAGTGAAAGCGTGGTTTATTGTGCAATATGTGAAAATTGCCCATGTTTTTTACGTGGGCAAAACGGAATGAAAATTGAAGAACAGGATAGGGGGACATCTAAGAAACATGAGGGATGGCTAACCTAATTCTGAAAATCCTGGACATCAGTTTAAATTTATAGTTCTGGAAGCTTTAAAAATACCTGAAAGACGCTTGACCATATTTATTGAAAAAACTTGAGCTTACATGGCAGTTACACTGGAATGCCCTAAACTGGCCAGGACTAAATGATAGTTTGCCCATTAGAAGCCTTCTTAAATTAAAGGCACTAAGAAGATGAAATTCTTATTTACTAACAAAGATATCTTATATTATGAAAACTGTCAATATTTTAAGCCTTTTACAAAAAAAAGGGGGGTATGATTTTAAAAGCACATTGTTGAAATGGATATATAGTAGTATTTTAGAAGTATATGATTTGAAAGCTTAAATACGTTTACGGACATTAGCCAGTTTTAATTATTGCAACAATTTGAACTTTGGGTTATATAAGCACATTTAATTGCAGATTTACTTTGGAGTATTTAACTTTTGAATTTTAAGATTTTTTTTAAATTTATTGATGAATGAATGTTGTAATGATGATTTAAGTCAGTTTATTAGATTCACATTAACCATACTGTGGCACTTTAAGAGCAGTAGGATGTGATGTCAATAGTATCACTGCCTAAGTCAGCAGAGCCTAGTAGAAGCGTTGCACTTTCTTCGCTATTAAATATGTTGTGGAACGTTTACTGACCTCCATTATTTGTTTTTTTTTAAAGAATCAGATGAGGTGACTACCAACCTTTTTTGTTAATAGGAGGCTGTGCATCATTTGCTGACCTGGCGTATTTTTTACTACACATTCCTGTATATCGGATGAGGTGAAAACCAACCATTGCTGCTGGCGAGGAACTGTTAGCCTTGCAGGAGGTACTAGCTGATGTGTGTGTATGGAGGATTTTAGCAGCTGCTGAGGAACCTTTAGCCATGCAGAGCTTACTGGTTACTGTTATGTCTGAATTTTAGTCTTCTGTCGACCTCGGTGGAAGCACTTTTAGCTTGGCCTGCCTTGGACATGGCTGGGTTGTATCTTTAAGGCATTTGGATTCTCGGGGTGTGTTTGACTCGCTGTGGCCATGTGTGTGCTGTGGTACCCGGAATATGTCCCTGCAACTAGATGAGGAGATGAGGCTATAGAAACTGGTGACTATAGAGCTTATTATAGTCAAACCTGGATCCACTGTCCTTTTTGAGAATCCATACTTCTGTTCTGTTCTGATATTGCCAACATCCTGACAAATAGGTTCAGTGCTAACTTTACCCCCCTCTCACCCCCTAAATGGCCCATCTTTATACCGGAAGAATGCAAAGTTCCTGTAATCATGGCTGTACAGGTAAAAACCTCACTCTTCAAAGCCAAGAACACAGCATACATGGGACCTGACAACATCCCAGGCTGCCTTCTACTCAAACTACAGAATGAACTGGCACCCCACCTAAGTATCATGTTCAATCATAGCCTCACCTCAGGCTTTGTGCCCATTGAATGGCCCACTGTGATGGTTATCCCACTCCACAAAGAGGGGGGCCACAACAGACCCCGTGAACTACCGCCCCATTAGCCTGACGAGCCTGGTCTGCAAGGCCATGGAATGTATCATCATGGAACTCATAAATAAAGACAATGGAGATCTCCAAACTCTGGACCCCACACAGTTCGGGTTTGTAAAAGGTAGATCATATCTCCTAAACCTGATAGACTTCTTTGAAGCAGTCACCAAAGCCATAGATGAGGGTAAGGTGATGCACACAGCCTATCTAGATCTTGCCAAGGAGTTCAACACCATCCCCCACTCTGGAATTATAGATAAACTCACTAAACTAGGTATAAATCCCCATGTCACAAGACGGGTTGCCAACTGGCTTACTGACAGAACCCACACTGTGAAAGTAGCAGACTCCAAATCAGACTTCAGACCAGTGACAAGTGGAGTACCACAGGGTTCAGTCCTGGGTCCTCTCCTATTTGGTATCTACTTCTCTGAAGTACAGACTAACACAGAAGGTCTTTGGCTAATGAAATTTGCATATGACTGCAAACTAGGAGCCATAATCGAAACTTCTAATTATGTGGACATCCTACAAAAGGGCCTAACTGAGACAGATGCCTGGTGTCAAAACCATGGTCTCAAGCTCAATGCCAAAAAGTGCATTGTCATCCCCTTTGGTAAAAACTCTGTACCCATGAACTACCATATAGGTGATAGTCTACTTAACACCGAAAGTGTGATAAGAGACCTTTGGACACAGGTGGACAGTAGTCTCTCCTTTGATAATCACATTGCCACAGTGGTCAGGAAATCCTTCTACATGGCACACCTCATCACAAAAGGTTTCTCATCCAGAAAAAAAGAGGTCATTGTTCCCCTCTAGTCATCACTCATTAGACCCATTATAGAGTACAATGCCCCTTTTGGTATGTACCTCACAAAACATCTACAACAACTGGAAAGGCCGCAGAAATACTGCTACAACAAAATCTCTAAATTTGCCTCTAAATCTAAAAATGCCACCCATCACTGTCTAACCCTTCAATCCCTGAATTGGCTTGAACTCCCAAACTACCTAGACTATCTCCAACTCACTACTGTTCATAGACTCATATTTCACCCAACAAAATGTCCTGCTCTGACTAACATCCTTTCCCCTTAGACACCCAACAGAGCTCTCAGATCTGAAAATCAGAACTTAATTACTCTCCATAAACCTAACCATCCTGCTGGCCAACTTCTCCTATCTTTCTCACTAAGCAAAAAATGGAATTCTCTTCCCTCCACACTAAGAACCATATCAAACTCAGAAAACTTCAAAACCCAACTATTCCAACACCTGTTCACTAAATGGAAATGTACCTACTTTCACCTAACCTTATCCAAGGGGGTTCTCGCTCTGCTTCCCAAGCTCTACAACTCTCATAGTTATCTTTCTATGAGACTATCTAAGCTCTCAAAAATTTCTATAGCTTCTCTCTAAGTTGTCAATAGCTCCTACAGCTACCCTCACACAGCCTAACCTTGTAAATATTGTAAATAGCATTCTACTGTTGATGTGTGTATGTAAGGTGTATTTACAGTTTCTTAAAAGGTTTGTATGTAAACTACCAAATCCTAAAAAGAACGGATGCTCTCCAAAACACAGTACCAAAAAAACAGGAGTGCAGAAAGCTTAGAAAGAAACCACGAACTTGCTTCAGGCAAAATAAAATTTTAATACTATTCCACCGCCAAAACACGTAAAACATTAACGCTTTATATCACACCATGCATTTTCATCCTCATTCAATGCACTTCATCAACGTTGCCTCTAGCAAAATATGTAGATTCAAAAACGTTGCCTCTAGCAAAATATGTAGATCAAAAACGTTGCCTCTAGCAAAATATGTAGATACCAAAACAAAATATATTTGGGTTAATAAGAAGGCTATATTAAAAGATTCTTGGGACCTATTAAGGGAAATTACCCCAGATTTATATTCTGAAAACTTATTATTTGTTACTATAGACATAGTGGATCTATTTCCTCCATCCCTTATGTGACAGGTATGAAAATGTTTGAGGACATTGTGTTCCAAGATAAAAGTCTAACCCACAGAGAAAAGGTAGTGAGCACAGGACTTATGGAAATGGTCCTGAAGAATATTTTTTTTATTCTTAATGGTGAATTTTTTCAACAAATTCAAGGGGTGGCCATGGGTGTGGCCTGTGCTCCTACTTTTGCAAATCTAGTATTAGCTAAGTGGGAAGAAACACATGTCCTGAATTCTAATTTCAATACCTGTTGGACTCTATATCGGTGATTTTTAGACGATATAGTGATTTTTTGGATGGGGGGGTAATCAAAAATTTGAAGAATTTATGGAGTATATTAGTAAGACCACAGACTTCCTCAAATTTACATATAAAACATCTTATGTTAAGCTGCAATAACTAGACTTAGAAATATACAAAGTAAACAACACATTGGAAACTAGGGTTTATAGAAAATCTACCTTTTGTAATTATTTCCTTCACTATAATAGTGCACATCCTGCACATTGTAAGAGGAACATAGTGAAAGGACAATTTGTTAGGGGGTCACACATGACTAGTATGAGTAGTGATTTTTGCAGTGAGTGCAATTTATTAGAGAAGATGTTCATAGAAAGAGGTTACCCTACGGACTTTGTTACTAACATTAGGTCTGAGGTGGAAAATGGTAGAATTGATAAATTTAAGCTAATTAAGGGGATTAGGGAACTTAATGAAAATAATGAAAATGAAAATAAAGGAAAAAATGGTAATGGGGAATATCAACAGGCACTTATTTTAGAATATAATGCAATAAATTATAATATGAAAACAATATTTCAGAAAGAATGGGATAGATTTACTTCCTTTACAGATTTGGAAGGTATATCCAGAATAACATCTAAAGTGGTTTTTAGAAATTCAAGTAGTATTAGGGAAATTCTGGAAAATAAGAACAAAAACAATAAAAGAAATTTGAATATAAGAAATGGAAGGAAATTAAGTACCTATAAATGTGGACGGTATAACCAATGTGAATACATTATTAATGAAGAAAGAATTTTCTTAGAAAGTAGAGAAAGATGGATAATTAGTAAAGGGTATTATAGTTGTGAGTCTAGGGTACTAGTATATCTTGCCATTTGTCAGAAATGTAATTCCTTTTACGTGGGCAAAACAGAGAGAACATTAAAGAGGAGAATATACGAACACACCTATGACATAACAAAACAGAAAGAAACAAATGCATTATTTAAGCATTCTAAGGTGTGTGATGTTATAAATTCCTCTTTTTTGTTCTAGAACAAATTAAAAATGATATTAGGGGTGGCCCGTGGGAAGATAAAATAGGGTACAAGGAATTATGGTGGCAAGTTACCTTAGAAATAGGTAAAGCCCCAGGTTTAAAAGATTACCTGTCTATATTGCCACTTTTAAGGTTGAGGTCTGCTAAATTATAAAAGAAAGTAATGTTATGTAATATTCAGGTATGACAGAAGGTGGCATTGTTGCTTTAGAAATGCAAGTTTCAAAATGAATGAATTAAACATATAACATTTTTTAAATAGAAAAATATCCATTCTCCTGTATTATTAGGTGTGTAAAAAAAGTTTTTTTTAAAGAGGAAATGTTATGGAAGTATGATGATGTTTTTTATATAATAAATGTGTTATTTTACATACTTTCTTTTTAAAAAATATGGTAATATTTATGAGTGGAAAGGAGGTATATGTGATTAATATTTATGAGCCCAAGTGAGAGATTATTTGTTGGTTTTAAATTAAGTGATGGTATTTTATTGGTTTGTTGATTTTATAAATGCTATAAAAGCAATTAAGGATTTCAAATAGAGCATCTGATGAAGTCCATTGAATGAGGATGAAAACGCATGGTGTGATATAAAGTGTTAATGTTTTACGTGTTTTGGCAGTGGAATAGTATTAAAATTTTATTTTGCCTGAAGCAAGTTCGTGGTTTCTCTCTAAGCTTTCTGCACTCCTGTTTTTTTTTGTATGTAAACTGTTTCCACACCTAACCGATATCTGTTTTCCTCAAATGAAACTGTGTGATCCCTACCTTCAAGCTTAATGAATTTGTTAACTATGCATGATATTGAATGCATTTATAAGTAACTATTCTACCTAAGATCTTTAATATTAACTATCATTTGTATCTAAATTGTATAATGCATCTTGGAGCTTTTCTCCCTGGGCCTCCACCGAAAATGGGTCAGTTTGGCCCAGAGGACTTCCCCGGTCATCAAATTGCAAATAAATAAATAAATACCTCACAAAGAGGATTAGTGACCTCAAACAGATGCCCTACGCAGACCGACTCAAAAAACTCCAGCTTTACTCCGTCGGATATCGCCTACTCAGAGGCGATCTCTGCCTAACATACAAAGCTATGTCAAACCCAGAGCTGTTGGACATGCTCCACTTAAAGAAATCCCAATCCCTCTGAGCTACAGGGACCTAAACCTTGTCACCACAATAAACAGAATATGCTGGAGGGATAGATTCCTGTCCCAGAGACTTTCCATACTCTGGAACAGACTACCTGTCTATTTCAAACAGAGCTCCTCATTAGCACTCTTCAAGAAAAATCTTGATGATTGGATGGGTAATAAAAAATTCACCCCAGGGATCACTTCTGTGGTTCTGCTTGACAGGGGCACAGGAAAATAATTTTCTTGGGTGGTGAAAGCCATTTTGGCTAGGCTTCTATAGGCCCAGGGCCAATAGCCTAGTACCTACCTATGAACCTGTGTACTGCTGTCAGTCTATGTGTGGTGACTATTTTTTTTTTTACATGGCTGTTTACAACTGGTGGGCACTCTAAGCCATTGGAACGGCTACAACAGTGTGCAGTCCAGTGCTGTACAAGGTGTATATTCTAAATGTAATTTATAGGGGTGATAACCTCGGATACATCCTGTCAGCATTTTTTTCTCTTATTGCCTCCATCCTCAGATGGTGCCCTTGCCATTTTTGCAGTCAGAGATGTCAGATCTGCTGTTAAGACTCTCAGATTTGGAAGAGGTGTACTCACATGTTATCACAAACTGTAAGAATAAGTAGCCCTCTACGCACTGCTGTATCCAGCTTAGTAGATTATCTGCATTCTGTTAATCTGTCTGCATTTACTTATATGTCACAGTTTATTTTCGGTGGTCAGATTATTGCAGCCTGCTAATTAAGGAGACCGTGCTTTGTATTACGATTAAGACAAACTTCGTTTGTAGTCTTACTGCTGCGACCTTTAGTGTTTGCTAAATTTTCAAGTATATTTGGTTTATAAAGAATATATATTTTGTGGTATATTTTATTATCTCTTTATTTTTTCAAGATATTACCTGTCACATTTCAAACTGCTTTACATTCCGCATTGTTGTAACCATTGCCTACACCTAACACTAAAAATGTTGCCACTTCTTTTCCTGTCCCCTCTGCTATTTACACTGACATACATCACATCTTATCACACCCCCCCTTCAATTCTCCCCTTACCCTCCACTCTGAACCTACATCCCTCACAAAATCTATCCAGGGGCTACCACACTCCTTTATGCCCACACTCACTGCACTGTACCACAATATATATTCTTTAAAACTAAATTACTCCCCTCATCAAAACAAATCCCAAACTTAAAATCCAAATTTCTGTATCTTCTCCCTCAACCTAACTCTTTACTCTCTATCCTGACAACACTCCTCCTTTCAGGCGATATACACCCCAACCCTGGTCCTAATAACCAACTCTTATCTTCCAACTCCTCCACTCCATCTACTATCAGTACTACTTCTTCCCCCCACACTTCTAGCAATCCCACTCTCACTAGTACCTCCCCATCCACTCTCACTTCTACACATAGAACCAAAAGACTAAAATTCTTCTCCCTTAACATCCAGAGCATCTGCAACAAAGTGCCTGGACTCCATGCACTCATACATCACTATACCCCCCCCCCACATCTTAACTCTCTCTGAAACTTGGCTAAAACCCCACATCCACAACTCAGAGATCTGCCCCCTGGTTTCAATATCTACAGACTGGATAGACCTAGCAAAAAGGGAGGTGGTGTCTCCATTCTCTTTACTGACTCTCTCAATATCTTACCACTTACAATTACCACACCTACCTTCCACCCTGCAGAGCTACTCATAGTAGCCTGTCATCTCAACAACTACCAAAAAATGGCCACAGCCTCAATCTATATCCCACCAGGGAATAATATCACCATCCTTGAAGACATCTTATCTTGGTGTTTTCTTCACATCCTCTTTGAAACTATCATACTTGGGGATGTAAATATAGACTGGAACTCAGTTAACTCTACTACACTGTCTCATAGTGTCAACCTACATGGTTTTACTCTGCTTGTCTCCTCCCCCATCCGCCTTGGCAAAAAACACTCCAATTCTATCCTAGACAGGATTCTCGTAAATTCTAATTTGTACCACCAGCCAGGTACACTATCTGACCACCTAGCTATCCACATTACTAGGTACTCACCCAACCTTACTAGTACTCACCTCTTAAATTACATCCGCAACCAAAGAAAATCCAATACCACTTCCTTCAACAAAATTCTCTCAAATATTAACTGGTCCTGCCTATGCTCTCTAACTTTAAATGATGCTGTTAGCTACTTCAACCAGACATTCCTAAACATACTCAACTCTCTGGCCCCCATCAGGAAAATAAAAGTCAAAGCTAAACATGCCCCCTGGCTATCCAAAGAAACCTTCCACCTTATGCATAAAAGAGATGCCACTTGGAAAAAAATATCAGAAAAGCAAATCTCCTGCCCTGCTACAATCGTATAGGGAACTTAGAAACCTTATAAAAAACAGAGTCAGTTTTACCTGTCTCTCCAATCTCTGCAAACTACTAATCCCAGAAGTTCTGGTCAACCATAAAAACCTCTTCTTAACCCTGGCTCAGCCACAACCCCCAACCCTTTCCCCAATCAATCTCCATCAGATACCGCCATCCATTTAAATCATTACTTCATTGATACCATTTCTAAACTAGTACCTAACACCTCTAATAACCCCATCCCCACCTCTAATTCCACTTCCAGTTCTGTCACTTCAGTTACTAGACCCACACCTTTTTCACATTCCCAGTCTGACTCCACTAACCTCTCAGACCCTTTCATGCTCAAACCTGTCTCTGTTAGTTATATTAAAATTCTCCTCAGTATACTCAAACCTTGTTCCCCTGCCCCTGATAACCTACATCTTCAATTCCTAAGACTTGCTGCTAACTCTGTAGCCCTTCCTGTCTCCATTCTAATCAACCGCTCAATCCAAGAATCCACTGTCCCCTCTATTTGGAAGGAATACTGCACTATCCCACTACATAAAGGAGTTAACTCCACAGAACCATCTAACTTCTGACCCATTGCTATTTTTTCTCCCCTTTTCAAAATTCTAGAAAATTGTATCCATTCACAACTGCTTTCCCACCTTACTCAAAACAATCTTTTAACCAACACCCAGCACAGTTTCAGGCCCAAACACAGTACTAACACTGAACTCTTAGCCTTCTCTCCTACTGTAGCTGAGGCCAGAGACAATAATAAACTTGTGTCTTGCCTTTTCCTAGATCTCTCAAAGGCTTTCAATACTGTCTCTCACAACCTTCTACTTCATAAACTTTTTCAGCTGAACATTTTCATCCCCACTCTAAATTAGTTCTCAAGTTACCTGTCCAGTTGCCTACAAACAGTTAAATGGCAAAATTCCTTCTCACCCTTTCTGCCAGTTCAGACCGGTGTTCCTCAAGGTTCAATTCTTGGCCCCCTCCTTTTCAACCTCTTCACCAATGACCTACACACAACCAGCAACCTCTCCTCTATCATACAGTATGCAGATGATTCAACTCTGATCTACATTTCTGACTCTATCAATAACCTCCACCATATCACCCAATCTTCATTTCACTCTATTGAGAAGTGGCTCTCCAACAATCAACTTATCCTGAACCCCTCTAAAACTAAGCTCTTACTATTCCTACCTAAAACTCTAGCCTACTCCAAATCCACCTTTCTCATAACCTCTCTAAACGGCACCATCATAACACCAGACTTACACACTAAACTCCTAGGTGTCATCATAGACGACCAGCTCAAATTAGACCTCCACATACTTCATTCTATAAAGAAAACACACCAAAAACTGGGCATGCTATACAGAAACAGCAAATTCCTGACCCCCAACTCAAAACTACTGCTAGCCCAATCCTATCTCCTCCCCACCCTCCGCTATGGCTCCCCTCTATTTTTCAATTTACAAAATAACCTGCTGGCAAAACTAGGCCAAACCTAAAACAAAATTGCTAGATTTGTCACCAGCAGCCCCTATAAATACCATCAGTGCTCCGCTCTCATAAAACTACATTGGCTCGAATTCCCACACCTTCTGACCAAATGTCAGCTGATCCAGGCTTTCAGAATTCTTACTTCAAACTCTGACTGTCCATCTCTGTACAACCTAATCTCCTGGTACACCCCTCTCCGATCCCTGCACAGTTCTGATAAACTCTTACTACAAGTCTATAAACCCAGCAAGAACATAGGTAAAATACTCTATAAACACTCCATCTCCCTTACCTGGAGCAATCTTCCACTCCATATTAGAAGTCATACCTCCCTTCCTAACTTCAAACATGACCTGATAGTATACCTCCATAACAACCCTATATGTACCTGTTACCATCGTACTTAACCCCTCCCTCTCCACATATCCACTTCACCACTAAGTCTGCTCTATAAGACCTTTTTCCTCTTTCTATAACTTACTTTATCCAACTGCTTTTCTTTCTGTACCCTCCCTCTAGATCACTACATCCCTTTTCTACTACTATCTTCTTTTGCACCATTCCCTCTTCTGACCTACGGCCCCTTGTGCAGTCACCCCTCTCTACTTTTTACTTCCACTCTACTTTCCCTCAAATCTGAAGCCCCTGCACTTACACAATTCTTCTTCTAGCCACTAATCTAATTATACCTTGTTTCTTTTCATTATATTACCTACAACCTTAACTTCCTTCCTGCCTACCTGCTGGATCTATTATTGTTGTTTCTCCTGTTACAACCTATTACTACACTTTTTGTATACATAGCTATGTACTACTCCATTGAGTATATTATGTTTTTCTTATCCATTGTATTCATAAGATTGTTTTGCTCTGCAATATTGTTAATTTGTCTCTATTCGTATGTTTTTGTATGTCTGTTTGGGGCTTTTCCCCTCGGGTCTCCAATGAAAAAGGATAAATTCTTACCCAGCTAGACCAACCTGGTTAACAAATGCAAAATAAATAAATAAATAAATTTTAACTACTGAAACAGGAAATACTGTAAATCTGATGAAGTTCCTATACACTAAGCTTGGGACGAAAGCGCTTATATGTTTTTAACAATAAAAATAGTTGTGCAATCTGGTACTGCACACACACACACACACACACACACACACACACACACACACACACACACACACACACACACACACACACACACACACACACACACACACACACACACACACACACACACACACACACACACACACACACACCAAATGTACAGTCCAAAGCCATTTTATTACTTAGCATTGCATGAGTACACAGGCATGTTTTATAATCATGCGTGGGTTGTCACTTATAGAAGCCTAGCACACATGTGCACTGCCTAAAACACTGTAATACCACCTTTGTTAGAGTAAAGGCATACTGAATCACTCTACTGCTGTAAATGACATTTCAATGTCCCTCTAATGATATAACAAGATCAACAGTGGTTCACAGCTCTTTTAAGTCATTCATAACTGTAGCACCTTTATCTATATTTCCATTTAACTCCTAAAGCTCCTTATGGTATCTTACCATGTTTTGAGGGGGTGTCAATGGCATTGTTAAATAAATGATTTACAATCAGTAATAGGCAATATAATAAAGGATATGGTGCAAGTAATAAACTGTGACTAAGTCTGTTAATATAGGCTAGCCCAAGGTGGAGATATTAATCACTGCTTGCCACTTGTTATTCATATTTTCATACATGCATTTATATTTTCACAACTGAGAAAGTTACATTCTAAAGGGTATAACAGAAAATGCATTATCAGTTTCCATTCATAATACACTGTACTGGAGATATTGGTAATTGTTTGCTAGTAATTACAAAGATATGAAAAATGTCCATACATATATATTAATATTTATCAAATTAAGTGACTTACAAACCATTTCAGGGTATAAGGTGAAACCTTAGATGAATAAATTTCTAGAGGTTTCCATTGTAAATTGTACATTCTAAGAGGCATGCATTATTATTTATATTGCTTTTTATACAAACAAGCACAATTTTTCATATTTCTATAAATACATCAAAAGGCAGGCTCTCAAAGAGCAATTAACTTTATTTATTTATTTTACATTTGTTTACCGGGTTAGTCCAACTGAGTGTTTGGCTCATATTCAGTGGAGACCCAGGGAGAAAAGCTCCATAGTGAGTTTATAAATTTTACATACAACAGTTAAGAAATCATCATTTGCAACTAAACAAACTGTTATTGAGATACCATTTATAATAAATCATACAGAAAAACACTCAGGTACAATGTCATCAAGGAATAATGCATTCATAATTCCTGGTATATACAGTATAAGTACAAAAGGAATAGCAAGGGGATGAGGTGTTTAAACAGTTGGGACAGAGGGGTAGAAGATAATTATGATAGACAGGAAAGGAGAGGAAAATGAGGAAGAAGGAATAAAAGGAAGCATATAGAGGGAGAAACGGGCAATATAAGAAAGAGAGAGCTGATAGAGGGGAAGGCATAAGAAATAGGGGGTAGGGTAGTTTCAGGGAGGATGACTACAGTGACAGGACCATTTGTTTGTTAGGTAACTTCTGTTATGTGAAAGCTTAAATTTGGCAGAACAAAAATGCTCTGACAAAAATGTCAGCTAGATTGTATAGATTCCAAGATATGGACATGTGCTTATGAAATTTTAGATAATAATAGTTATTTGTGCGTTTTATAGTACACTACAGTATTGATGCAAATACTAGGACTACACCGCTATAATTTTAATGAAGATAATTTTAATAACACTGATGATTGTACCTTTTTAGTAACATTGACTGTTCACAAGATATTTACATTTATTAGGCTTATGCATTTTTACTTGATTTTTAGAAATGTAAGGATGTCTGAAGGCAGCTAGAGGTGTGACGTCCCACATGTCAGGTGTGATAATGATTTAACTTCAAATGACTCAGTGACCTTTTCAGTTTGGACAAGAAGTCTTTAGTCTGAAAATTTAAACTCATTCATTTGTATAACAAACTGTTTGGTGGAGGCAAGAAACAAGGCAGGCCTATAAACTGACTCATTATCCACATTTAGCATGTCAGTTGTAACAGTCCAATGCACTTGAAAATGAAATAACATTTCTAGAAGCATTAATGTCCTCTGGAAGGACAATGCCTCAACTGATCACAATGTCTCCTGTATGAGCTTCGTAAATCAGATCCTTGAACGTGAAAATAAAATGGACCCGTCATTCCCATGCTAAATCCTGGAAACCATTTAGGACTTTCCCATAATTACACACTAAATTTTATTTGCTGTTATTTAAGTTGTTCCTAGTATGGTTCTGTTGTAACTTTTGCAAGTACTGATTTTTCAAACAATGCATTAGCATTTCATCAAGTATGGTTCCAATGCATCTTCTCAACTTGAATTTGCTATCCCAGAAGTAGTGATCAAATTCCTTTACTCCAGAAACAAAGAATTTATTTCTGTGTGTAAACAGTTTTTTTTTGAACCGCCACTCATGTATAAAAGAAAACAAGAGATAACATATATATATATATATATATATATATATATATATATATATATATATATATATATATATAGATATCTAAATGGACATACAGCACCAGCTGCTTACTATTGCACAGGAACAAGTGCTTTTAAAATTTAATGTTTGTGGAATTCTGCTTCAATATTATAGGGAGGACTGGCATCAAACTATAGAAAAGCAATATCTTTTTGTTTTTTGACTTACTAGGGAGTGTGGCAAGCCTCACCAGAGCTTTCACTTCTGAATCCATGTATTTGAACTTCCAGACATGACTGAATCCCAGGGATAGTGGCATGTATAGTGTCTGACCAGGAATGTTCACCTGCCAAACATAATGCAGGTGTGCTAAAGCAAGCAGAGAAAGGACAAAAGATCCCTGTGGAAAAGAAGCGCAAATGTTCATTTAATCCTGCTTTTCAGTAAATATGCAAACTAAAAAGACAGGACCTCACAGTCCTTCTGGGTTTGGGGTTTTAGATAGAGGATATCAGAAAATATATCACAGGGATAACCAGGTTGTAGTCACCAAGCATTTATAAATGCATCACTTTTTGATCTTTCCTGTATTTTTTTCTTTTTTCATCTTTTCAGCAGGAGAAAGAAATTTTGCTGATTATAAGTCATATTTTCTTATATTCCTTTTCAGTGACTTAGTGCATACTGCACAGGCATGTATATTACTATACATAAGAATGCACAAATATGTATATAAGTATATATAGATATATTTGATTATAGAGATGTATGCATACTGACCATATGTATTCAGAATAGATTCATCTCATGATTCTAAACAAACTAGATATTTCAGGAGTATTAGTTGAATTGTTATGTAAGTACCCACATGCTGCAAAAATGACAGTATTTTATTATAATTTTTGCAGAAGATGCTTATTATCTTCTGATATAGGAAGTAAATTTAGATCGCTGTTATGTTTTGGAATTTTACCAAATTTTATAAATATCAACCATCTAGCTGATGTACTTTTTTATTCTTATACTATTACAAATATGAATATTAGCATATAGCGCACACGCATACACACACACACACACACACACACACACACACACACACACACACACACATGGGATACATACATATAGCCAAATATTTATTTCACTGAAGGTACAAACGGTAGTTTAGGTAAGTGAAAATCAGCTTATCACACATGCCAGTATTTTGTGTGTTTGTGAGATTGTAATCCAGTAGGACAGGGGAATTTGCCCATTCCCCACTGCAGTGTAATGTTGGAGTTGGCATGCCCCTCTGCAAAAAATTGTTCCATTGTTTTTTTTTTTTTTTTAGTTTTTTTTTTCAGTATGTTTATTTTCAAGGACTTGTGATTAATGAGGTTAGGTTCAATATCGTGCTTTGTCACTAAAGCACCATATCCCCTTATGTGTGTATATATATATATATATATATATATATATATATATGTATATCTATGGGTTCACTTTATAATTTTGAAATACTGAAATCCCGAATTTCAGTATCTCGAATTTATAAAGTCGAGCATTGAATATCACAAAAGTGCATAATAGCGAATCTAAATATCTTGAATTCACGGTTATGGCTTTACAGTGCGTTGTGTGCAGTGTTGTGACTGGATGGTGTTTCATGTTGTGTATGGATTTAGGTGTAATTTAAGATAAGTAAGTGTTTTGTTAGGGTTTTGTGTGGGAGTTTGAGTGTGTTTGAATGTGTTTCTTAATTGTACATGTGGGTTAAGGTAGGCAGGTGGAAGTATGGGTGTGTAAGTGTTGGATGTGTTGGTGTTTGTATATGTGTGATGTTTGTGTGCATGTGAGGGTCAGTAGAATAAGTGGGTGTGAGTTTTCTTTCTGTGTGTGTTTGTGCGATCTCGGAGATGGTATATATAAGTAGGGGGTGAGGCTTGTCCCCTGCTTATATGTAGTGTAGGTTTATTTGTTTGTATTTTTGTGTTTGTGTGTGTTTTGTTTGTTGTGGTTTGGGTTGGATGATGTATGTGTTGTGTGGTGTATGGTGTGTTTCTGTTTGTGATTTTGTGTTTCGTGATTGTGTAGTTTCAGGATTTAGGCTGTTCAACTTTATGGTTTCGAAATACTGAAATTCAGAATTTCAGTATTTCGAAATTATAAAGTGAATATATATATATATATATATATATATATATATATATATATATATATATATATATATATATACACATACATATATATATATATATATATATATATATATACAGATATATATATATATATATAGAGAGAGAGAGAGAGATACTTTAAATGATGGTTTAGATTTTGACAACAAATAACAAACCACAGTGGATGTGCACTACTGAAATCAAAAGTGCACTTGGTGGTATAGTCCCAGAAAAAATCTCACAGACACTGTTAATAATACAAAGACAATGTGAAGTTTAACGAACATCAAACACAAGTTGAACATGATAAACAGAAAAAGTCAATGTTATTTAAAAATGCGTTTACCAGTTTTAAAACTAAGGGCAGCTAAACTATAACATGATAAATAGGTAAATGTTACTGTACTATTGTTATTTTATTATTATACAATGACAGGTCATTAACATTCAAAAACATGCACCCTAATTGGTCAAATCAACCAGCATGCCTGTTGTAAAATGGGCATATACCAATAGAAAAAGTCTGGTAACCCAGTCTTTCTTCTATTAATATATGCCAAGGTTTTGCAGTTTTCTTGAGCTAAAAGGTCACAAGGTAGGTACGGACTGCAGAGAAAATACAAGAGTAGTCAGGTACATACCCAACAGAACCAAGACGCTCTCCTCCGAAAAAAGGAAACCAATCTGGTGGTCCCCTGCCATAAATAAACTCTACAACAGAAGGAGGAAACTGATGCGGAATAAGGTGAAGTCCCGAAGAGTGGAAAAACTCCCTTATCAGCCTCAACAAAAAGTTGAGATCCCTCATCAAATTCTCTAAAGCTAGCTATGAAAACAGAATTGCAGCAGATAGTAAAGACAACCACAAGGCCTTCTATAGTTATGTAAAGAATCTCCATGGCAATACCCAGATTTTTTCTGAACTACTGCACAATGGTACCTCCTAAAGCGAGCCAACAGATATTGCCAATATACTGGCCGACAGATTCAGTGACAACTTTACCCCCCCCCCCCAAAGGACCATACACAATACCAGTTGATTGCCAGGCACCCAGTATTACTGCAGCACAGGTTAAAACAGCACTGACCAAGGCCAAGATTACAGCTTCTATAGGACCTGACAATATCCCTGGCTGTGTTCTACATGAACTACAAAGTGAACTGGAACTTCACCTGTGTGCCCTGTTCAATCACAGCCTCACTTCAGGCATTTCCTTACCAAATGGAGCACTGCTACAGTCATCCCTCTCCACAAAGGATGAGTGTCTACAGATGCTGGAAACTATCGCCCCATTAGCCTGACGAGTCTGATATGCAAAGCTATGGAACGCATCATCATGGACCTAATAAACAAGGATATAGGGAATCTCCAAACTCTGGATCCCATACAGTTTGGTTTTATGAAGGGTAGGTCATGCCTGCTCAATTTGGTCGACTTCTTTGTGTCAGTCCCCAGAGATGTGGATGAAGGCAAAGTGGTTCATACAGCCTACCTTGATTTGGCCAAGTCCTTTGATACCATTCCCCACTCGGGAATCATAGAAAAACTCACTAAGCTAGGCATCAACCCCTATATCACTAGGTGGGTTACAAACTGGCTCACAGATAGAACCCAAAGTGTGAAAGTAGCTGACTCCAAATCAGACTGCCGACTAGTCACAAGTGGAGTCCCACAGGGTTCAGTCCTGGGTCCTCTCCTGTTTGGTATCTACTTCTCTGAAGTCCAGGCCAATAAGAAGGGACTCTGGCTGACAATGTTCGCAGACGACTGCAAGTTGGGAGCTATTTTTAACTTCCCAAGTGATATTGACATCCTACAGAATGGCCTCACTGAGACCAATGACTGGTGTAAGAAACATGGCCTTAAGCTCAATGCCAAAAAATGTGTCGTCATCCCCTTTTGGAAAAACCCAGCTCCCATGAATTACCACATTGATGGTAGTCCACTGAACACAGAAGGCATTATAAGAGATCTGGGAACACAGGTTGACAGCAACCTCTCTTTTGATCACCACATTGCTACTGTGGTCAGGAAGACCTTCTATGTGGCACATCTCATTACTAAGGTTTTTGCTTCCAGGAAGAAAGAGGTCATTGTCTCCCTCTACTCTTCCCTCATTAGGCCAATCATTGAGTACAATGCCCCATTTAGCATGTACCTCACTAGACACCTACAACAATCCAGCCCTGTTAGAAATGCTACATCTAAAGAAATCCCAGTCCCTCCTCGCCACACACTCCAGAGACCTCAACCTCATTACCACAATCAACAGAATGTACTGGAGGGACAGGTTCATAACCCAGAGACTGCCCATGCTATGGAATAGACTTCCCATACACGTCAAGCAGAGCACCTTGCTGACCCTCTTAAGAGAAATCTTGATGAGTGGATGAGAAATAGAAAATTCACCCCAGGAATAACTCCAGTAGCTCTACTCGACAGAGGCACTGGGAACTAAGGTCGGGTGGCATGATGCCAGGATAATCCTATGGCTAGGCTTGTAAAGGCCCCAGTGCCATCAGCCTAGTACACACCTAGGAACCTAGGAACCTATGAACCTATTATACAAAATGAAAGAAATGTGCCTGATTTTCCTTGTATTTTTGCCCTCTCTCATATCTCTGAACTGTCTAAATTTCATAGTTTCTTTACAAAAAAAAAAAAAAAGCAATGAAGATCTTCCTATCTCTTTTGTATACTTTCCAAAATACTAATGTACTGTGTAAGCATAGGAACGTACGTCTCATACACAATCACAGTACATCAGCAAAGCCACAGAATTCTGAAACAATGTGGAAGATCACCACTGTGCTGTTATACAAAGACATTATTTAAGAAAAGTAAGTAATTTTTTTCTTAAATAATGTAATTGTTTAATAGTAATAACTGACTTCTGGGTGTGATATATTGAAGATTTATCCAGAGTTGCCTTTGTTTAATCACTTGCTTCATCCTCATGATTAAACCACATCAACCATGGGTAAATCTTCAATATACCGCACCCAGTCATTGGTTATTGCTACAGAATATAACTTAATTAATGGTGTCTAGTGAAACATTTTTTCCATACAATATGATTCAGTGCTTTCTTAAGAGTGGTATAATTTACATAGGAACAGTATTTTATGAGTATAATATTATGTGTTACGTTTGTTAGTTTTTATGAAGACATTTGCACCATATTTTGTATTTATTTTATTAATACTAACAATTGTTAATTAGATATGTTTTTGACGGATTGATGCAATTGATGGCTGATGTTTAAGGAAGATGTAATGTTCAATTGATTAATTCTCATGAAGTCCTTTTGTGAAATTTGAGAATGACAGTGAGTTTTTAAATAACATTGAATTTTTCTTTGTATCTAGTTAGGCTGCAATATATAGATTATATGGTTAAGTTACTTATGATGCTAATACAACTGTTTGGAATATTTTTGTGGTGTTAATCTTTTATTTGTTTGTTAATTTATTGACTTATGTATACTTTTTGTTTTATCATGTTCATTATATCACAAGTGAATGAAAACTTGAGTTCTGAAACTAAATTATATAATGCCTGGAAAAGATATAAAACAGATTTTGCTATATCCTATTTATTATCAAGGAATAAAATATTATTGCAATTATAATGCAAAGGGAGAATATACATTATGTCACTTAGTGTCTCAAAATTAAATATTAGTGGTTAAATAATGCCAGAAAAAGGTAAGCTTTTCAAGTACTCGAATTTAAATAAAACAAAAG